>NW_027107765.1:1433977-1434499 GCF_000696795.3 Halyomorpha halys | reverse complement strand
CTAAATACAAACACAATAAATTTACATAATTATTACAATTGAATTTAAATTCATTGAATTATCAGAAGATACTAAGCTAAAAAAATCATAGCAATATATTATGTTATAATAAACTTACAATTGTATCGGTAACAGCTTTAAACCTATTCAATTAATGAATTACCATTGCATAATTTTGAAGGGCCATCTAAAGGTGGCTACACACATTCAAATATACTACTTTTAAAAAACATTATGAAACCTTCCAAGTAGAACATAACTTTTGAGTATTGTTCATTCCAACAAGAATTCATATTTGGGAAGACCCATAGTATCTCCTTCAAAGATAATATATTTCTCATGCCCAACTGATAAGTAACACAATTAGCAATTAATTTAAAGGAAATAAAAAAATCCATCACTGTTTATTTTTCCATAGGAAACATTTATATTACGTTTTAATAAATTGTTTATGCTTATTGCTTCAAATGTATGCCTAATGTCAATGCTCATTTTCTCCAAACAAATATAATAAGTCTATAT
>NW_027107765.1:1424666-1433927 GCF_000696795.3 Halyomorpha halys | reverse complement strand
ATCATATTGACAGAATTTTGTAACAATAGGAGCAAAACCTACTGAAAAGAAAATTATTTAAAAAAAAATTATTCCTTAAAATTTTTTTTGTATTTCACTGTAAATAAATTTTAATAGAACAGAATTGCATGGTCACTTTTATGTAAATGATTTTTCTGGTGGTCTAATTAATTGGAAAAAGTTTATCTACAGTTTTTGGATTATCAATTATAGGAACTATTCACTAGCAATATAAATTATGTATTAATTAATTGAAACATTTAAAAAAATTAAAAAATGATTTTAAACATGTTACTCTAGTGAGATCTTTACTATTATGTGGCAAATAATTTCTAAAAAAATAATCTTTTAAAATTAAATTATATTTAAATGTGATATCCCAGATTATATTTTTGTTTTAAAATAATAAGAGTTCTATACGCACCGTTAATTAAGTACAGCTGTAAATTTCCTTAAATCCTATGTAGTCTTAACTCATTGTATTAAGCTGATTTGTTATGTTTTTCAATTGTTAATTAATAAACATATGATGTTGTGGATATTTGAATGGAAAATTATATTTATTATTTATTTAAGATCATATGTTTTTTTTCTTCTGACTTGTGACATTTTCAATAAATATTTCTCTATCTGTGTGAACACTAAGATTTCAAATTATGTAATTAAAGTGGTACTGACTTATTCAATTGTGATACCTATAAAAATATTGTCAGTTGATTTATCTGTAAAATAACTTATGTTGATTCCTATTACACTTTACCATCATTCTTTGTTCTTTGTGTTTTAAGTTATTAGTGTCGGAAATAGACTCTACAAATAGCTCATTGTTTTATAAATCATATGATCTGTTCAGAATTTGACTTAATTTTATGTAATGTTTAAACATAACTTAAAACTATGGATCTGGATTTCCCAATTTTTTTTGGGTTGAAACGGTCTTCATTTGGTCCAGAATCCGATATTCTGTACAGGAATCGATTTGAAAAATGGTTATTAGCACCTGAGCATAGCTCAGAATATAATGTTGTAAGATATTTTATGAACATTCCTTTTTTTTCTTTAGTAGTATTGCTCCCATTATTAATTAATTGGTCATTGTCTTGTAAATATATAGAAATTGAATTAATTTTATTTCAGAGAGTATCATATCTCTCCCTCGGGAGAATAATGACACAACTGCATATTCTTACATCTAAATCACAACTTAAAAATGTGTTATTAGTGGGAAAGATAAATAAGTATGTGGGTTATAGCAATCTTCCCTTCCATGGTAAAATTAAGTACAATTTTGCGGATCCCCAAAGATCTAGTGAATGAATTTTGAGCTCGCCTAGACAATTAAGTCAATTTTGCAATTGCTTCAATACACTTCCATTTAAGCATTATGATTCTTAACTTCTGAACTTTTATTAATATTTTTCATGATGGCTTAGTTCGATAATTATGACCCAGAGAAATGCTAGTCAAAATTATTGTTAAAATCGACTCTCCAACTACCATTTTTGGAGTTTGAAAGTATTGCACGACTAGAATTTCTTAAAATCATATCAGTCCTCTGGAAGTATTATGAAGCAACTGTAAAATTATGGGAAATTGACTTATTGCCTTTGTGGGTTCAAAAATATATTTACTAGGTGTTTGGGAATCCACATAATTGTTCTTAATTTTGCTAGGGGGAAGATCTGTTGCTATATTTTGTATACTTATTTATCTTCCTCCTCAGCAGAATAACGACACGTTTTTCAGTTGTGATTTAGACATGGGACATGCAATTGTGTCATTAAACTTCCAGGTCAGCATTATAATTTTTGAATGATGCTGAAAGCAAGACTTTTCTTTGTTGAGTATTAGATAGTGAGATTCATTTTTCTAAAGGTATCTACAATACAGAATTTTGTAATGTGTATAATGCTTAAAGATACCTTTAAAAAATTAATCATTTTGGATACAAAAGTTTTTATACGATTCAGAAGATATTTTCTAATAAAATCAATTTGAAAAATGGTTTACCCTTAATCATTCTTCAGAATATAATTTTTTCAGATACTTTATTTATTTGTATTCAACTTCTTAATTGTTTCATTGGACATTACATTGATTTTCATATATGTTGAATCAATGTTATCTCTGAAAATACCTTAAAACTCTCCAATTCAAACTTTTTTCTGATAGTTTGGTAAAACATTTCTTGCAATGGCATAAGTTCCATTCATGGAAGATGTTAAGAAGCCCGTGTTATAATTATTTATTTCTCCCTATTGAGTGTATATCATGTTCATAGAAAAAACAGATGCAAATTCTTTTTATTTACATAATTGTTTATACTTTTTAAATTAATTTTTAGGGAGCTAGAGTGTGGATCCCTCATCCCCAAAAAGTCTGGAATGGAGCAAAAGTAACTGAAAATTATGTGAAAAATCAAATCAAATTGGAAACTGATGATGGGGAGGTAATGTTGAATCTTCTGCCTTTTATCTCTCACTTCATTGTAATAGTATATAGATACATAAAACTGTTATTTATTTTTTTTTGTGTCTTCATTGGTTTGAGAATAAATTTATACACTGATTTGAAATTCCTCACTTGCAAAGTTTATATTATTTTAATTTATTGTGAAATATCTGTTCTTGTATTATATACTACTAATACATATTACATTAAAAATAAACTAAATTAAAAAAACATAATTAGAGATTATTTCTTTTTATTATTTATAATAAAGAAAAAGCTTGTTATGTATATTTTATTGATAAATTGGATTTTTAAGAACAAGATTACCACTTGAGAATTTAATTAAAATTTGCAATTATTTCTACTTTCATATTTATCTGTCACTATCTTCCTCATTTCAATTTTACTACATTCTTCTACTTTTTAAGATTTATATATTTTCTTCATAAATTTTTAGTTGGTCTACTGATTTTTTTTAATTTTTGATTTTTAGTTGCCTTTCCTATAGTACATATCCGATTGGCTGTATTCTCTTATACTTTTGCTATGCACCCAACCAGACAGGTTTTCCTGCTATTCTCCCTTGGAACCTCATCTCTTCTGTTGTTGCTTTGCTAATAAATTTATCTAGACAACCTGACACTATGATCTCCGCCCATCCAGCACAATACATTTTGACTATTTTGTTACAATTGTTGCCGGAAGCAATGCATGAACGCCACAGTTATGACTCAACTCATCGAAGAACACAGTTAGTTAGCTTGACTATTTGGTAGTGTCATATGGTAGCTTATTTTCTTTGGTATTAACAGTATTATTGTTAATCAATATTATTTATCCTCTGTGACTACTCAACTTCTCTTCTGTTTAAAATGCAAGTACCTTTTCTTTGTTTTAAATTAAATTACTTTTCTTACCTATCTATTTACTTGATAAATGAACATTATCGGTAACAGACCTCTAAACTGCAGTCATTACACTGAGAGAATAATATGGGACAGTATTACAAATGTATTAGGAATAACAATAATTCTATTTAAATTAAGAAGTCAGTATTGTAGACCATAATAAATATATTTTAACTTTAACATACTTCTTGTAAATTTGAATATATGTACATATAAAATTTTATTTTAAATGAATTGCTGTTCCTGATCGTAATATGCAGTATTTTTATCATTTCTTTCAATGTAATGGAGATAATTACCACACAGTTCAGGAGTTTTTGAATTTTCTAGGAAAATATTATATTCAATATTTATTCTTTAAATTGTCATATTTCTTTTCATTCTATTATAACCATGAACATGAGTAGTAAACCAAAAACTTTTCACTTCAGTGAAGAATGGGAACTGTATTACTTTTTTACAATGGTGAATAATAAATATTGTTGTTTAATATTTGTGGGATGCACCTTACTCTGAAACACATTGTACAAACACATTTCACACCCCTTTTTCCCTCTTAGACTATGCCTATCACAACAAGTCGATCGCAACACACTTAGATTAAGTTGATCTTATTTATAGAAAAGTTGGCCACCACTGGAATATAGTATCATTTCTCAGAATGCGAAGTTAGTCTTCACCTACTTTGCTCTTTGTTAGGGATGGTTGATGACCAGCACTCTATTCAACTCTGATAGATACTAGTATTGATCGGCAACTGGTGAGAGTAGTCTGCAACAAGGACTGTCATGTACATTTAAAAACTCTGAACCAGTGTAGGGATCGTTGTATTCTATCAACTGACATTTATTTTGGAATTGAATTGATCTTATTCTAAAAGGGTCATAAGACCATTGCTACATGTTTTATACCCGGAAATATTGGATCATAGTTGAGTGAGCTAGTTTTCTGGAAAGACCATGAAGAAAAACTCCTATCAGAGTTGTAGTATTGTTATTGTTGGCAACAACATTTAATCAGTTGTTCCATTCTTTAGGAGTTCTTACTCCTATTGCAGCTGGCACTCTTTCAGTGCCTTTCTGTTGCTTTTTAGCTGAAATTTCTTTGGTCTAAATTCTTTTCGTCTAAATCTATTGTCCTGTATGTTTTGTTATAATTTCTATAAAATTTATGATTATCTAACCTTTGTTGCCAAATAATGGTAACACATAATCTGATACAATTATTTGTTAATTACTTGTTTTTGTTATTTTACTTTATTACTCTTTGTGGAAATTACAAAAAGTCATCATAGCTTTGTATTTTATAAATTTGAAATCATGTACGTAATGCATAATTCAGCTGCCTTCTCCAAACTCTCAGTTAGTTTTTTAACAGTACTTAGCTAAAGGTGTTTAAAATCCCTCGGAATATTTCATTAAAAAAAAATTCCGTTTGTATTAAAATTGTTATATTCATAATTTCACTAAATGTTAACTTTAACACGTTCATGAATTTTCAGAGGGAAAGAAAATATAAAGTTATTAAATGGAAAGGAAAACATTATGGTTTTAAAAGAAAAGAAAGTATATAATGCATGCATAAATACAGCTGATATCTAAAAATGTTAAAATATAATAATTAATAATGATTGCATTTGTATATAATTATATTTACAATGAAATTGTTATGCTCCTGTTGCTAACTTTTTTTAAACAATAAATATTTTTAAATTACTCTATTTATTGGTGAGTCATTATATGTAATTCTATGAAATCTTAGCGAAATGTATATTTTTCATTAGTAAAAAACAACAAAAAAATTACTTGCAACTAAAGAAAAGAAATTAAAAGGTTAACATAAAAACAACTAATATACTAATTATATTCAATAGTAAACTAACTAATTTTCAAAATTTGGTTTTAGCTGCTCTACGTGTCATTGTTTATGTTCTAGGGATTAGCTCTTCAAAATCTAATCTTCAATGTATCAACGTGGCTCTGTTCACTTGTGACTGAAAGAGATAACTTTACAGTTCAAAGTCGAAAGTATTAAATAATAAGATTAATTAGTTGTACTTAGGACTGGACATATTTATCTACTAGTTTGTTTATGCTTTAGGTATTATACAAGTTCAAAGTTCCTTGTTTACATTCATTGAAGAAATTAGAAGATAAAGCTCTACAATATCGTTGTTTATGTTTTTGGTTTAACCAGTCCAAAGTACCTAAATTGCTTATGTTTAAAGATTAAGAACACGCAGGGGATTAAAATCATAATCATGAGAAATAGTTGACCGTGGATGACTTATACGAGGAGAAGATGGTTGGGGGGTGTGGTTAAAATAAAACACAAATAAGTTGAAGTAACTTATTTAATTGTGCCAACGTTTCCGCCGGAATTTCTAACCTTTATCAGGGCTAAGGACAGAACAAGATAACAACCAATTAATACAGAAAATATAAACAGAATGACATAAAGTAAATAATTGTACAGAATGGAATTAATAAAATAAAGTGATAAAAGAAGTGGAAAATAAAATTTATTCATAGGTAATTGAATAAGTAGGGAAAATAGCATAATTAAGGAAATAAAATAAAAATGAAGTTATATGATGCAAAGAAATATGAATATATTCGTTTATTAATAGTTTAAAAATTAAAATTATGGAAGGAAAAATACAAATATTTACTTCAACCCCCAACCATCTTCTCGTATAGGGGATTAAAGTTATGTTTTCTTTTAAAGGTAGATAGAGATACCATGAAAGTTCAAAGTCGAAAGGATGAAAAGATAAGAGAGATTAAAAAGTTCTACTCATCATTGTTTACGATTTAGAGCATAGCCGTTTAAAGTCCGATAGATGAGAGTATAAATTATTTAATCGTGTATGCCCCCTTTATCTTCATGAGTAGTATCAATAAATATTTTGAAATTTGAAGTATGTCATATTTGCCTGTCTACTCCAGTTCAAAATAATTATATGAGTTTGAGGATTACTAAGATTAAGTGGATTATTACTCTTTCATTAATTTTGTCTTGTTTTCATTAATAATATAGGAAATTAAATAAGTTTTCACTTACTTTAGCCGTTATAGGAATGTTTGAACTATGCAAAAAGTTTAGATCTTCAAAAGAACAGTTACAAATTAATTTTTAATTTGACACTAAACTATTTAATAAATAATTACATCTGTTAATTTTTTTTTGTCTCAAAATGCAATAATCAGTTTAATGATTTTGTGGTTTTAGAAATATTTATTTATAATGATTATTGAGTTATTTCATTTGTTTGAAATAGGTGAAAGAATTAATAATCCGCAATGATGACGAACTCCCTCCGCTTAGAAACCCTGAGATTCTTATCGGTGAAAATGATCTCACATCTTTATCTTACCTTCACGAACCTGCTGTACTCCATAATCTGGAAATCAGATTTTGTCGACATAATGCCTTTTACACATATTGTGGTATGTATTAATTGAATCAAGTGATTTATTACAAAAATTTAAGTTAAGGAATAGTTGCGAAATTGTATGCTTTGCAATGCTTTTATGTTATAAAATTGTATAATTTATAGGTATCGTGCTTGTTGCCATTAATCCTTTTAAAGAAATGTCTATATATGGACCGGATACAATTTGGGCATATAGAGGGCAGGCAATGGGTGATCTTGATCCTCATATCTTTGCAGTTGCAGAAGAAGCATACACCAAAATGGAAAGGTAAATATATTATTTATTTATTTACATCAGTTAATAGTTATTATTATGTTTGATAAAATGAATTTTTAAAATTTATTTATACTTTAAAAGTAAGTGAAAATGTATTTATTCATGCAGTGCTAATTAGATTTTCAATAGACAACTTTAATCTTGTATGGATTCAATTCACCTGGTGCCTGGACCTGGGTTCTTGTTTGTATCATATTCAACATGTTTGTTTCCTATTTCATTAAGATCTTATATTTTGAATTAATAAGGCACATCACGATGCCTTAGCATCCCCTAATTTCCCCCACTGTAGTTCAAAATTTAGGTCATCTCACATAACTATTAACATTGTTTATCATTTCGTGATTTAAAGAACTAATGTTTTAGGTGAGGAGGAACCTGCAATTCACTATTTTTTAATTTAGTATTTACTTATCACGCAATTTTTTGTGAAGGGAATATGGAATCTTTTTATTATATGCTACATAATGGCATACCTGGTTGTTACCTTCAAATTGTACTATTTGGTTTTTATGACATCATAACTCCAAATGTACGCCGTATGTGATATTTAGTTATTACACTCCTTAACACTGCTGTAACGCAAAATTTTTGTTGAACATTTTCTGTTGAGAATGAAACAAATATCAAATTTATTACTTTTTTGATATCTTCTACCATCTGTGAGTTATGGTCCATTGGTACATAATTAGGTTGTATACTCTTGGGCATTCTGAAGCACTTTAAAAATATATTTACCAGTTGAAACCTTGCAGCCAACACTAAAATAGCAATTAAGGTAACAATAAAGCAGTTTTAACAATAATTCATTATAAAATATGTGCTGTCGAATCCTTCCCACAATCCACCCTCATAATTCTTGCAACTCACCTATTGGCCTTGGACCACCCACCAGTTGGGAACTATTGATTCAATACATCACCTTTAGTTTAGAACATATCACTGCTTCAGAAGAATAATGATGAAATTGTAAATTTTTGTGATATCGACTGTATTGTGTAGGTGGAATCAAAAATGCATTTACTAGATGTTTTTACATCAACATAATTTTAATTACAATATTCCTTCCATTTTTATTATATTTAATATTTCCACTTAAGTCCTCTACTGAATTTTCATATTTCATTTATTCATCATAGTTATCAAGCATTTCTTCATCTCCACCACACACAGAAATGTCTCTGGAGAGCATGATAATATACACATAACAGGAGCATATTGATAGCTTTTCTCTTTTACTTCCTAGTCAACGTTTAAGGTATATGGCAGATTTGGATAGGGCTGGTCAGCACTGGACCATTCTATGGTCTGATATCTAATTCTATCAACATATGGTATATTCTTAATATAATTAATAGATATCACATATGGCAGCCATTTTGGTTTTATGATATAAAAACCAAACAGCGTGATTTGGAGGAGATTACCTCGTCCTAAACCGTTATTTACCGTAAAATAAAAATATTTCACATTGTCCCTCAAAAAATCCTTTTTGTCCCTCCAAAAATTAATTTTTCTCCTCAACTATTTGTGTAGGCACATTTCACCCCTGACTTTTCCAGTTTTTAAGGAAATTCATTTACTTGTTGAAATTCAGTTAGATTACTCAGGGCAGTTTATCCAACCAAGATTATTATTAATGAATAAGTATAGTTGATTATAAATGTTTTTGATCTTACTGAAACAATTGATTCTGTTAGAGAACAGACTGACCAAAGCATTATAATTTCTGGAGAATCTGGTGCAGGAAAGACAGTTACAGCCAAATATGCCATGAGATATTTCGCAACTGTCGGAGGGTCAGCTACTGAAACTCAAGTTGAACGAAAAGTACTTGCTTCTAGTCCTATTATGGAGGTGAATTTATTTTTTCAGACCAATTAACATTGCTCTTTATGTTTTTATAAAGTTTTAATTAATTTTTTATTTTCCTAAGGCTATCGGTAATGCTAAGACAATAAGAAATGACAACAGCTCTAGATTTGGCAAATTTATAGAATTGCAATTTTCTAGTAAATATAGGATTGTAGGAGCAAGTATGAGAACATACCTTCTTGAAAAGTCTCGAGTGGTTTTTCAGTCGACTGGAGAAAGGAACTATCATATATTTTATCAAATGTGTGCAACTCGAAAACAGTTGCCTCAGCTTTCTTTAGGTAATTCTTTTTTTTTTTTTTTTAATAATTTAT
>NW_027107765.1:1349389-1424616 GCF_000696795.3 Halyomorpha halys | reverse complement strand
TCCATGATGAGGATTAATGCAGTTGATTCACGATAACAGTGGCTATCTTTATATAACCATTATATATACGGTATTAGTTCTATATATAAATATATACATCAAGTAAATTTGCTGTAAGTGATATAATGACATGATACAAACATGTGGAGAATCTACCCATTAATAGAACTACAATAGCATTTCTAGAGGAGAAGCTCTTGAGGCTATCTTCTTTTCAGACACCTAGGAGGATTATTAGGCAATGAAGGAGAAGCCAGGTTAGAAATGAGTGGGTTTGGGTGATTGGGAAGTTTATCATGGAAGGATTGGTATCTGGTTCTGGTCAAATCGGCATATATGGGACATTGAGGTCCTGATGGTTGATTTGATTTGTGAAAAAGTAAGGAGCATTAAGGATTCCATGAAGGATTTTTTACTGTAGGGATTGGATTCAGGAGGAATTCGATGGTTTAGTCTCCACTTCAGGTGAACCACAAAGCTCAACTCCGTATGTCCAGATAGGTCTTATAATAGTCATGTAGATCAATCTTTTGTAATGGATTGGAAGTTTAGACCATTTGTCTAGTAAATGCTGTAATAGTCAGAATCGAGGAGCAGTTTCCTTTCTTTTTAGTCTTGTATGAGGATGCCATGTCAGTCGTTTGTCCAGATGCATTCTTAAGTAACAGGTCTGTTTAACAAGAATAAGTAGGGTATTATTAAAGGATACTGTGGGGCGAGAGGTCATGGGTTTAGAGGTTATGGTAAATGTGATTTATGTTGTTGGAATGTCAGCTGCGAAAACTGTAAAAAGGATAGAACCAACAGACTGAGGAAATAGGGATGAATAAGCGCTGTTGTGATTTACTTGAAATAATCTGTTGGAGAGATAAAAACGGGTAATGAGAAAATATGTAGGGGGCAGGAATTTACGGATCTTGCAGTCCTAGGTAATTCTAAAAATTAAAATAATTATTATGAATTATCTAGAATTGTAATAGTTTTAGATCTAGTAGTTACTATCTCATTGTTATTATCTTATCTCAATATTATGAACATGTTTATTTATATTGAAATGAATTACTATTACTTAATTAATTATTAAACATTGTATAATATATTGTATTCTATATGCTCCAAATCAAGGTTTTACTATATGCTTAGGGTATATAATAAAGAAGTAACCAGTAAAAGTTACTCATAATTTAATCCATATATCTATTGAGTTATCTCACATATATCTATTGAGTTATCTCACATTTATCTATTGAGTTATCTCACATATATCTATTGAGTTATCTCACATATGTCTATTGAGTTATCTCACATATGTCTATTGAGTTATCTCACATATGTCTATTGAGTTATCTCACATATATCTATCGAGTTATCTCACATATATCTATTGAGTTATCTCACATATATTTATTGAGTTATCTCGCATATATTTATTGAGTTATCTTATATATATCTATTGAGTTATCTCACTTATATCTATTGAGTAATCTCACATATATCTATTGAGCTATCTCACATATATCTATTGAGTTATTTCACATACCATACAATATGTATTTACAAGAACATTACATAATTTATCAAACTTGATCTATTTTTTTTTTTTTTCTGAAAAACCCAGCTCTTTCTAGTGGAATCAGTAAGACCTCCATACCTTGATCATTTTTAACATTTATTTTTTGACCTGTCTTACTTCACTTGTTTATGATATTTTTATATTAATGTTTCTTTCTTGTTAAGCACCCACTTACCATAATATATTGTCCAAAGATACAATATTCTTTGCTTAATTTATGATTGTTCATTTACTTGTTTATACACAGATTTTTTAATATAAATCAGCCCAAATGATTCTCTCGGCTAATGAATGATCTAATAAAAAAAAGCCAGAGGAAAAAGTTGAAAGTTCACTTATATGGTTTTACAAATGGTGTTATTAATTTTTAACTTAATAGTAAAAGAAAGAATTGCGATCATGAAAATTTTCTAATTGGAGTTTTTGTTGAGAGTTTGGAGAGAGAAATTATACAAAGGAAAAACACACTTAGTATTATTCTTGTTTATCTTTATAAATTACTTCATCCTTGATTATGATGAAAACAAATTTATATACTTATGGAACAGTGGCAAGCAAAAGGTTAATCTATCTTTCCAAATGACTCATTAGCAAAGCTTATTAGTTAATGGACTTCAATTAATTAACTGAGTTATAAATAATGCTAATAGTAATGAGAGTACTCATCTTCATTAAACATTATTTTAATTATATTTTAGAATAATTTTTCTCTATGGTCTCTGGTTTTACAATCTCTGATCTTCAGCTTTTTGCCATTTCATAATTCTACTTTTGCACTCTCTGATCTATTTTTTTTTTCAACTAAAAGAATCAAAATTTCAAATTTTCCTCAAGTTATCATTGTGTAACTTTTTACTCTGGTCCTGTTTTTATTAAATATTAAAATACTATCGTAATAATGATAAACAGTTTATTCTGGACAATTTATCAAATATTGGTTATTCTTTTACCTTCTCCCTGAAGTTATACAACTATATATTTTCTGTGTTAAAATTAAATATTACAGTATTTTAGTAAATATAATTAAGTTATTTGTTAAATGTTTGCATACTGCATAGTGTTGTTGTCACAGGAGAAGCTGCTGAATATAAATATTTATGCGACCCCGACTGTGTAATACCTTCTGTAGATGATGGAAAAGCATATGAAGAGACAATATCTGCTTTTTCTACTCTCGGTTTCTCCAATTCTGAAATATTGGACATATTTTTTATTTTGGCTGCCATACTTCACCTAGGAAATATTGATTTTCAACCCAATTCACAAGAAGATGGTTCTTGCATTCAGGTTTTTATTTATACTATAATTCATAAAAAAAAATTAACTTCTTTATTATATTTAGCCTACATTCATTCAATTAGATAACAATTAGAAATTTGGTTAAAACTTTTAGTTTAATAGCTGAACTTGGTAATGGGACTAACAACTCTTGATAAGGAGTCTCGGACTGTTGATGTCTTTCCAACATAATCTGACAGGTTTAATGATATTCACCATTGTCTTCACATGAGGTGATCTGTCAGAATATGAGCATTTATCTACTATAAGGATGCAGTGTTTCATAGATCAAAATTTAATTGAATAAGAACTGATAATACTAAAGAGTGGAGAAAGAGCTGATATGTTAGATTTTTGTAAAAATTATTATAACAAGTGGAAAAACATTTGTTATCTTCTCTTATTCACAAAACTCATTTAAATTACCTCAAATTTACAGACTTTGTTGATTATTTTTCTATTATCTTTATAATCTTATTTATTAATTTTTGTTCTTGTATTATTAACAAGATTTTTTCTGTTGTTACTTTTCATTTTTTTCCTCTGTTTAATAGCTTATTATTTTAATTGGATTTATTAAGTCCTAATTGTTGTTATTTGCAGTTGAAAAAGTATAAGGGATCATGGTTGAAAACTTAGAAATTGTGTTTATTTTTATATTTATTTCCTAAGAAGAAGTGAATGTAGTAGAGACTACTTCTGGCAAATATTTCCCTCTCCTTAAAAGCTGCATAATATTATCTGGACATAAAAATACTCTGTGGAAGAGGGGGAATTAATATAGATTGGAAGAGTCGGGACGGCCTTCTTTAACTTGCCAAGGATTAAAGCAAAAACATGGCTAAAAACATTTGATGCTTAATAGAAAAAAAAAATGTCTCAAACAACCCATTGACCCTGCACTACCTGATACATTATGTTATACCTGGTAGACATTTTATTTCAAATACTAATTATATTCTGATTAATGGCAGGTACTCATTCTTAGGTTTGAGTAACTAAAAAAGCATCTGTCAAACTGGAGTTACCATGACAAAACCCACTGTATATAAAAAAATAAAATAAATGTTAGCGTACTAAATTAGGATTAAAAAAAAAAAGTGCATAATTATATCTGTCTTAACTCTGATTTATTTTTTTCATTTGTTACAAAGGTCTTAGAAATCAAATTTATATTTTTTAGCAAAATGATCAGAATCTGCTTACCTTCTGCACTTTATTAGGTGTTGATGTCCATGAATTGAAGCATTGTCTCTGCCATAGAAAAATCGTAAGCACAAGGGAAACATTTAATAAGCCCATGTCTGTAGCTGAGGTAATTTCTTATCGTTTTTTTAAATTATTTATTAAATATTTTTCCTGTAGTTATTGTTTTTTCTATTATTTTAGGCCTCTGGTGCCCGAGATGCATTGGCTAAACACATATATGCTCAACTTTTTACATGGATTGTTTGTTTGATAAACAAAGCCCTAAATATTTCGCCTGAATCTAAGGTTAAATTTATTGGAGTTCTAGACATATATGGTTTTGAAACATTCGATTTAAACTCATTTGAACAATTTTGCATTAATTATGCAAATGAAAAACTTCAACAGCAATTCAATATGGTAATATTATCTCTTAAATAGCTTTTATTAGTTTAGATCAGGATTTAAAAATAAAAATTTTTGTATTTTCATAAACTTGCAAACTTCTTACATTAGGTCTTATTTTACATTTTTAAAAACATGTTTAGTAGCAGAAGTCATACTAGTGGACTTAATTTTGGGAAAACCAGTTTTAATCTTTGTATCACTTCACAAATAATATCTTATATATAAATTAGTCTTCATGGTTTATAATTGATTTGTTTTAATTATATAAAAAAACTGTTAATTGTTGAAAACTTCATAGAAGACAAATCTTTTATTTATTTCTATCAGTGTCATAATTGCCAATAGCATGGAAACAGAATAGTTACAATTCAATTTTATAAAATATAATTTTATGTGCAGAATACAAATTTAAAAGATAGTTTTCTGAGAATACTGATCCTAACATACAAAACGTTTGGAACTCAATTAAACTAGCATCAGCATAGCAGAATCAAATGTTCAAACTTAAATAAAGTTTTGAAATAGAGTCCAAAGGGTAAAAAAAGGATAAATAAGCCACAAATAACTTGAATATAATGCAAAACCTTTTATTTTTCCTTAAGTTCCAGTTTTTATTTTAAATAATAATAAAAAAAAAAATTACAATATTTTTTTTTTTTTTTCGCAGCATGTCTTTAAATTGGAACAAGAGGACTATTTAAAGGAAAACATTGAATGGAAATTTATTGATTTCTATGATAACCAACCCTGCATTGACCTTATTGAATCAAAACTTGGTATCTTAGATCTTCTGGATGAGGAGTGTCGTGTAATAAATATTTTTTAATGATTTATCTAACTATTGCAAGAACAATTATAAAAATTAAATATAATTTTTTTGACAGATGCCTAAAGGTACGGATGATTCATGGGCTGAAAAATTATATTCCAAATGCAGTAAAAAGACTCATTTTGTTAAACCTCGATTTGGTATGTATTTAGTAAATATTATTCATCCTTGTGATTAATTTTTGTTTTAATTCATTTTTTAAACTTATTTTTATTTTTTAATATTTTAGGAAACAGTTCTTTTCTTGTCAAACATTTTGCTGATAAAGTTGAATATGATGTATCCGGTTTTCTTGAAAAAAATAGAGACACAATTATTGAAGAACAGGTAAACTTATACGCATTGCTTATTTATGTAAAAAAATTCGTAATCTAAGTTGTTAGATGAATCGAAGTGATTTTTTGCTATTATATATATAAGCTAGTAAATCAAATTTGAATTGATAGGTTAATAAGCAATCTAAATTTATTTTAGTTATGTTTATTACAATAAGGGAAACAAATTTTTTTTCTTTATCCCAGAAAGAAAAATTTGTGAGTCTGGTAATGTTTTTTTCTTGAATTCAAATATGAAATTAGTTTTTCCCCATTATACAAGGTTTCTGAAAAATAGCTGTTTAAGCTTTCAAATATTGTAATAATTTCTACATTCTAAACTACACAATATTTAAACATTCTGATTCACCTATAAAATAATAAATGAGAATTATCTATCATATTTTGCTTGTGAAATATCCCTCTTGATATTTCAACTTTAATCGGCTAGGATTTCATTTGCAACGATACCTGTTTGAAATATTCAGATGAAAGTATTCCTCTCACTTATTCACTGCTCCAAGAAGATCCAGGAAGCAGTTGAGGTGCGGGTGCAGGAAGTGTTATGTTAAGAACATAATTCAAACCAAATTTTCACGAGTTCTTATAAGATCATTGACAATATCATAGTAATTTTTTTCCTTTTGAATATAAAAATCATGTTGAGCAGTATAATTAATGTATTAATTTTAGGTGGAGGGACATTGAGATTTAATGCAAAGCTTGGCAACGCAGTTTTTGGGACTTGAATCTCGAATTGGGCAAAATCCCCTTGTATAATATGAGTCTCACAAACTGTCCTGCCCTACTCTAAATTAATTACATCTCAATGTGTACTTAGCTGTAGCTACTACAGTAATTATTAAAATATAGAATTATTAAAACTCATAGTATTAATCTATATATTAAAATTTTTGTTACACTATTATCATTGGATTTGATTCCCATTAAGAATTTTTTTCTCTAAAGAGTGTAGGTTTCACACAACCCCATGAAGAAAGCTTCATTCATATTGTGCAGACAATTATAAATATGGTCTTAAAAACTGGAATTAGGCTTGATTTTTTAACAAAAACATATACATACACCACTATACCATAAATATAATTTAGATTGTGACCAGTTTTGGCATATTAAATAAAACACATACTCACATATTTGTCCAGGTTTCAGTATTTAAGAGCAGCTCCAACAGACTCGTGTCCAGACTGTTTAGTGATCCAGAAGAAAAAGATAATAAACTGGCTGTACCAAAACCTCGCGTCAGAGTTAGTGTTCAGTCCAAGATGCCATCACCTCAAGTTTCCAAGAACAAAAAAACAGTAAGTTTAGATATTCATTATAAAATATATAATTAGATAATATATTTAATACCTATGAATTAGTAAAAACAAATACAGATAACAAATATTTTTGTCATGTTGGAAATTTTCGTTTTCATTTTTGAAATATTGATTCTATTTATTTTGATTTAATTTTATCAGGGTTTATTTTTGGATAGTTCATACAGTGTAACCTGATTAAGTGAGTTTTGGATATGAGAAATTTCTTCTACTGATCATTACAATGAGGTCCTGACACTTTTACATTGAAATACCTCTGTTAATGAGAATTTTTAAACATTTGCAATTGAGATTTTATTTCTTAGATTTTTCTATGTTTATCTCTATAATTGGAACTTTGTGGCTCAATGGCCTATGTAAGTAAGACAATTCATCAGATTTGAACAGGTTGCAACACATTTGTTTACAAACATTTAAATTTCTTCCGCATATGCTTTGTTTTTCAGTACTATCTTAGATTTTTTATGATAAACAAGTGAATAAATGTGCACAAAAGGTCAAGACATGAGTCCATTTCATTAGATAGAGACTTTAGAAAGAATGCCTAAGTGTAATGCATAGAAAGCATTAAAAACCTTACATAAATATTTTGAGTTGTTATACATTGATAATCCTGGCGTATTTAATCAAATTTATACCCTCAGAAAATACCTTAAAGCTAGTAACACTGAAATAGAAACCAATATACTTGATTTTTTTAAGGCATAAGTTTTTATTATATTAAGTTTTATATTATTTTCAGAATTTAAACTACATTCGTCTAAATACATAAAATATGCATTTATGTTAATATTTATTAACAAAATATTATTCAGGAAAATTGATTAACATTTTCATCTATATAATCTGTATAATGAATAATGGTAAATTTTGACCTCTCTTAGCAGGATCCTCTATGAATAAGACAGCTGTCATTTTAACCCTGCTTATTTACTAAAACTGGGTAAATGAAAAGCCCCTTTGAGTGATAGGTCTCTTGAGATCCTTGTTATACAGGTTACACTGTAGTATTTGTACATTGCATATTTTCGGTGTTGATTTTTAATTGTCTGATCTATAGGTAATTTTGTTAAATGCAACTGGATATTATAGAGCTAAAGTTACCGTACTCCAAAATTGAGATATTTCTGTTCAATTAGGTTGGCTCTCAATTTCGGGACTCTTTGAATGCTCTCATGGGCACACTTAATGCGACTACACCGCATTATATTAGATGTATCAAACCAAATGATGAAAAAGCTGCCTTTAAATATAATCCTGGAAGGGTTGTTCAACAGCTGAGAGCTTGTGGTGTTTTAGAAACAATTAGGATTTCAGCTGCTGGTTTTCCTTCTCGGTAATGTATATTTACAATCATTATAGATATTTATCATTAGTCTCAATATAGATTTTTTTTCTTTTAAAATACAGTTATATCTGGCTGTTTAGAAGATTATTTATAAAAAATAAAATAAAATAAAAACCAAAAAGCAATATTTTTGAAAGGATCGTGTCTCCATAATACTTTACCATAAGTTGGTAGCTTGTGTAATGTGTTACATGTAATCACTTGTATAATCCTTTCAATACCCTAAATCCAATTTTCAAGGCTGGTTGTGAATTTCTTTAATCTAGTCTCTCTGTTGATTGCTGGGTGCTAATCTCATGATCATATTTCTTGCTGCAATAAAATTAAATAATATCAACGGTTAATTTCACTCTTTTCTTTATTAATCTAAGGCAGTGGTTTCGTACATTTTTTAGCAGTAGAACCTTTCTGGCACTAGTCTGAATATGGTGGTACCATTTAGATAAAAGTTGGTAAATGGTGGAATCCATACAAATACAGTGTCAAATGACTTATTTTCTGCAAAAAGACCAATTCCAAAATTATTTTCCAGAATCCCTGGAAGAGGCTCACGGAACCCCCAATGTTCTGAGGGACCTCAGTTGATAACCACTGGTCTAAGGACTGATTTAGAGAAGTTTTGAATGTTTAATGTTAATGATTTGAGTTCATTAGTACATTTATTCATGTAAATCTTTTTAATCTATCAGATTTATCCTTATAGGATATCTTCCCATACATTGTCCTCTTACAATAATGTCACTTGTTATTTCATAATGTATTTGTCTTTAATAATTATAATCAATACATTAATGGATGCTGTATTAGCTAAATGTGTTGAGGAAGAATCACCTTTGTAACCTTGAGTCTGCAATAATGTTGATTCGAGTCCATCTTGGGTAGGTTAACTTTTATTTCATGACAACCCCGCAGAATGTAAACAACCACCCCTCTTTGGTTAGAATACACTGATAACTTGTATGATAACCACCCCATATACCAGAAATGATGAGGTTGGGGGTGAACAAAAAAAAAATTAATATTATAATAATTATTTTACTGTTTTTAAATTTTTATTTTGGGAATTATCAGCCTTCGGACATTTCTAACAAGCATGAGAAGTATATGGGTCAATACATGTAAACAATGCAAAGCCTACCTTTACAGCGTCAAAAGGCTAATTAACTAACTATATTAAGTTTGAGTGATATATGTAGTGACATTTATTGATTCTAAGTAGGTTTTGATTAGAGTTTTTTAAATAAATTATTGACAATATTTAAAGTAGAAATTGAACTAAAATGACAGAAAAAACAAAAGAAGATATTGAAGGTATGCAAAATAATCATAATGAAAATATCAAAAAGAAAGTAAAGAAAATTTGACTATATTTAAAAATTTAATGTAACAAAAAGATTTGTAACTTTGCAAATAGGCCCCTGAAGGTGGACGGTTCATTCCAAATATTAGTATTATTAGGCATTAGGCACACTGATGTAAAATTAATGAATAATGAAATTGAAGTAAGAAGGCTAATGATTCCCATGAAAAAATAACATTAAAGTACAGAATTGCCTTCAATTAATAACCACTAAATAAATAATAATAATTGAGATATTTGAATGACATCTCGTCTCTCGAATGAGTTGTGATATAATATATTAACGAACCCTCATGTGCACTGAAGTTGCTCTCTTCCTTTCTTATCTCTCAATAGATTTTTTCTGAAATTTCCTTTTCTCATCTATATGGCAGTAAGACTACCATTTCTAGTTCT
Organism: Halyomorpha halys; assembly: GCF_000696795.3. Classification (NCBI taxonomy): domain Eukaryota; kingdom Metazoa; phylum Arthropoda; class Insecta; order Hemiptera; family Pentatomidae; genus Halyomorpha; species Halyomorpha halys. The sequence continues at coordinate 1,414,579 of NW_027107765.1, read as the reverse complement.
GTTTTATCATTTCTATTTTGGTTATTCCTTTCTTTTTTTTTTTTTAGTTTTAAATAAAAACTAATAAAATTTAATTGAATGATTGGAAATTTTCCTTTTATTATTTTTACTTTTACAATTTTAAATATTAATTTCTAACATTTACATATTTCAGGTGGTTGTATGTTGACTTTTTTAAAAGATATAGAGTGCTATGTAGATCTGGTGATATCAATTGGAATGAAATGCGAAGTACGTGCCATACAATTCTAAACAAAATCATTAAGGTAACATTTTTGTCTCTCTCCATACATATATAATATACACATGTCACATATTTTTAGTAAAGAATGCTTAGATCTATTATTCTTTGAATAGTTAACTATAAGTTCCTTAAGTTTTACTTTTAATAAAAAAGTAAAATCTGAATTTGATTGTTTGTGAGATTCTTTATTGTTTAATTGACAAATAAAAAGTAACTTGTTAGTTACTTTTCATTATAATTTGTCAAAATTCTCTTAAAAATTTATTTTTTCGTGTATACAGTACAATGTCGATAGTTCAACATTCGTAAATCAGACATCAAATATAATTTATAATCCGAATATGCTCATGATGTCTGAAGGAAGAATATCCTAATTTGTTGGGATCAAGTATCACCTTCCAACTTTGTTTAATCGTGGAAAACATTTGTGCATAAAATCCTTTATTAAAACAGTGACTGGAAAATCGGGATCAAAGTGATGAATAGTTAGTTTTAGGTTCTTTGTCAATGGTTTGTTCCTATCTAACTGGCACTTTTTACATAATTGAAAGCCTACTATGTAAAGATTTAATGAAATGGTTGTTAGAGGTCGTCATTTCACATCTCTTCTCTTGATAAAGAAGATAATTGAAGTGATTGCGGCAGTTCAGAAAGACCCAGAAAATCCACGTATGAACTTGGCACATATGAAAGCATTATGGTGGCTAACAGAATTTATTATGAGCTCTGACGAGGTCCTTGAGATGGAAACTCTATACTAGCTTAAAAAGTGGAAAAAAGTTATTGCCGAGTCTTTTAAAACATTGTTTTGCAATATATTACATGTAAATTAAGCTGCACTTCCTTTATTTTTTTTCCATCTTAACTTTCACTTATTCTATTAAAACATATTTTTGAAGTTTTACTGTTTAAATTTTAACTCATATTTCTTGTTATAAAGGATTTGTAACCTTAGATTATTATGTTTTCTTAATAAAGAAATATTAAGAAAATAAATATAGTCTTTGAATTATTTCAACCTTAATTCCTTATTTTGCATCGTTTAAATGGGACTTACAATTCTCTTTAATATTTGATTATCTGACTACTCGTTTGTTTTTCCGTATTTGTCAGATTATTAAGATTTAATTGTAATTGTAACAGGTAAGGTATAAACAGACTTTTAGAGCACAATTTTCTACTGTTCTTGTTTATTGCTAAATATTTCTCTATTTCTCGTAAACATGTCTAGCTCTGTTTGACCATACCTTGTAAATTTTTTTTTGAATTTTCAGCTTCTCACCCCCACATTACACCTACTTTTGTACCAGTGATGTTTCCAGTGTGGTTAGAAGCGTTGATTTTCTATTGGAACCTGACTTTATTCAGAATCTTACTTCATATTTTTGGTGCTGGCTCTGCTTCTCAAATATAAAATTATACTTATGTATGATAGCGTGGTAATGTCATTGGGTTTGTTTTTGAGACAGTTCTTCTTCAAAATAAAGCTGCATGCTTTACGCACGTCCTATTTTATATTTATGCATGTTTGACCAGTCTTTCTTGTCTTTTCTTTTGGTCTGAAACTAATACTAACCATTGTAAAATTTTATCCAGTGAAATTGAAGAATCTTCCCTTGTTACGTTCTCAACTTGGCCAAGTAGTGGAAGTGTGGTAATCAGTTAAAAATATTATTTCGAACCTTTAATAATTTACCTTTCCCCTGCCCCCGGCCACCTGCCTCCTGCCCTTTGCTCCTGCCCCAGCCCCATGTATTGTTTCAATATATTCACAGGATACCTTAGAATAATTTAATCCATCAACATTGAAAATTGATTGATCTGTTCTCTCAAAAAATGATTAGATTCCTACAGATGGACTGACTAAACACTTTTAATCAATAATATTTCAGTATATTGAGCTCAAACGTTTTTAAACATTCAAAGTATCTCATTAAATATATTCCTACTAACAGACAGGTTTTGACATATACCTTAATACACCTGTGGCTACACTTTTTTCAGGCAATAAAATATGGTTACATTCTTAATTGTATTAATTCTGTAAAAAAAAGAAATTTCTCCTTCTGATACATTTTGAAGAAAATCCAAAAACTAATTTTACTAAAAAATATATTCAATATGATTCTTCATTTAATAAACCATTAATTAATAACAAAATTAAATGGTCGTAGAACATCATTGAGTTAAGATATTTAATATATGAGTCTTTAAATTTTTTTTTTTACCATCATTGTTGGTTACTTTAAATTCTGATTGTGAAGTGAAATAAATAAATGTTTGTAAGATCATTATTGTTGAATTATTTATTATTATAGTTTTTTTCTAATCAGAAAGAATTAGTCATGACTGAAATTTGTTCAAACTTATTTGGTTTTTAATTTGAATCCATGTTCCATTTTTATGTGGGCAGTTAATTTATTCTTCCTTGCTTCAACATCATCTTTTAAATTACTTAGTCATTTATTATTTCAAGGCTGTATTTTTAACAATTATCTTGTATTTCATGTGTGAATTAACCGTTTCTCTGACTCTCTTCAAACCTAACATATTTTTCTTTAATGATTTATTTTATTGATATATTTGCCTTTTTTAATGAACTATAAAGGATATTTGGTTGGAAAATACTTAGTTTATAAGAACTTTGTTTATTTTTCCTGGTTAAAACAATAATTTGAGTGAAGCATTTAGCCCTGTTAATTATATACTTGCTGTATAACCCTTCTCAGCTTGTATTAAGTTTTTTTTTAACTAACTTGTTAAAATTTGGAAGTATAAAACAGAATATTAGATCTTCGATTATTCATCCTAGTAAGAACTGAGACCTCATTTCTTATGTGGGAGTACTGGCTGACCCTGATATTCGGTTGTAAAATAAGTTCGTAGCGTTTTTAACTGGTGATTTCAATAAAAACTTCAGATTCTTGTAAATATTTTTAATCAATTATATATGAAACTTTTTGATCTATTACATGTTGCCACCTTTCAGGTAATTTTTTATTTCTGTATTCCCAGAACTTCTCAGATTTTTGCGATATGAACTCCTCTATGTGTGTTTTGTAGTCATCGAGCGAATTAAAGTGTTTCCCGTTAAGAGAATTTTGGAGGGCCCGAAATAAGTGAAAATCTGTTGGGGCAAGGTATGGTGAATAGTGTGGGTGGGGATCACATCCCAACCAAACTCCAATAATTTCTGCCGGGTCTGCAAAGACACCTGAGGACGGGTGTCATCGTGATGGAAAAGTATGCCTTTGCGATTATGAGACACTTGCATGAGATATGTTAAGTGTTTCTGTGATATCCTGTATCGTAGAGTGAGGTTTGTCTGTGACCATGGCTTGAATTTGGTCATCATCAACAGTTGAAGTTGACGCTTTGCGTCTTCCAAGTCAAAATTTCCGGTTCTGAACTGAGCAAACCACTTACGGACTTTGCTTTCTTGTTAGGCATCATCGTCATACACACTGCAAATTTTGCTAACTGTCTGTGGAGCCGATTTTCCATTTTGGAAATAAAAAATCATTAAATGACGAAAATGAATTTTTTTCTCTTACATTTTGAGCAAGCAAAATACCACTTAAAGATAAGGAATCTCGGTTGAAACAGATGCATAAAAAAGCACCTTAACTAATTAACCCGTTTTTAGAATATTTAAACATTATTGACCAAGTAAACATGATTTTATAAACACAGAGAGGATTAAATTGAAATATTGAAAAATGCTACGAACATATTTTACAACCCAATAAAAGGAAAACCTTCAATATTTATTTAACTCTTATATCTAATGCAAATTGAAATGTAATACTAAAATTAATATATTGGTGATATATGCAGTTTTTTTTTGTTTTATTTCCGATCTGTTTCTGTAGAACACATAAAATGAATTTATTTCGTAGCCACTTGTGTTCAGTGTGGCCAAGTATACATTGACAAATCTTTGCTTCCAATGTTTGCCACCACACCTTGCATGATATGCTGCCCACTCTATTCCTCCAATACCAATTTTGGAACATTTGGACCAGGCTGAGCACAGGTGTAAGCAATACTAATAGAAAGTAGGGTCATCAGCTGTTAAGAATGATGTGGCTGATTTTAAAGAAAATTGGTCTAAACTTATCTTATAAATCTGTAAACGATTCATTTGGAATGTATTATTATTTTTGGATTGCCTGTCTGTGGCTCGGGAAGAGACTATCAGACCTGGCCAAATATAACGCCTGTATCTCCTTCCAAGTTTTTCTCTCCTCTGTAGAGCAGACTTAATGAATTATGTTGTTCCGGTCTTGAAACTCTTTCCCTACATGTTTCCAGTCTTTGATTAATAAAACTCACCTTTCTGCCTTTTTACTTAATTTACTTTATACCCCACTTGTAAATTGGACAATTTCTGTTTTGCACCTTTCAAAAAGTTGTCTCTAAGATATATGATCAGTTTTTCAACAAAATCTCAGAAATTATTCAAGAAAGAAAATCTAAACTGAACCACCATTGAACAATTGTGTGGAAGAAGGGTATATAAATTTCTCTCATTCAAACAGTTCTACCAACTTCAAAAAATTATGATACTACTTTGAAACTTTGGTTACAAATTGGATATTCAGAATTCTAAAAATGCAATCCTTGAAAAAAGTGCTTTTGGTCATAAACAACCTTTTTTCAGGTAGCACCTCAATTGTCGTTTATTGCCTGTTAAAATTGTTTTGATGACCTTGAATTTTTTTCAAAAATGACTTAAAAAATCTGACAATCAGAAATTTCCACAAAATGGTTTTGCTAGACACCCTGTATGGCTCACTGTCTGTTAACTATCCTGCAACAGCTGGTGCTCCTTGCTCAGGGCTACAATTATTTTAATATAAGTTTTGTTTTCTAATTAAGACAAAGAAGTCTATCCTATGGGGATTGGAAACGGGTCGCATGGGGTATTATCTTCTCTTGAACTATATTGGATCTTCATTAGAACGCCACTTACTCACAATAAGTAAATGCTATCAAATTAATTTTTTTTAAATAAAAAAAAATTAAATTGTTTATATAATAATAGTGTTCTGTTTAGTTTTTCTTTTCCTTTATTATTGTTGACGGGTCATAAACAGATTAAGAAAGAAAAGAGCATATGGTATCAATCAGCACATATAATTATTAGTTGATACTTGAAGCAGCCCACATTTTAATTAAACAAACAATATCGTCATAGTAAGTTCATTCTTTAGCATGACACCCAATTCATATCTTTAAATAACATTATCTTTCAAATAACTTTTCCTGTATGAGTTTTCAAGTTAAAAATTTGATTATCTAATCAATAATTAAGTATAAATGTTGTAGTTTTTGTTTTAATTAGTCCTACTAATCGTAAAAAATTACTAGAATAATTATACAGTTATCAATTGTTCTATGTGATCCTATTACTTTTATTTTCATGATTATTTACATTGCATCAGTCTTTATATTTTGAATATCTTTGTTACTCAAGTCATGTTGTATAAACTCTAATAAATATGTAACATGTGTTGTTTTTTTAAAATTAATATTTCAGCGGAATATTCTGATTTTTTCTTTATAAAATAATATATCTTATGATTATGTATTTATTCCTTCCCTTTGATATCTCTTTGTTTCCTCAGCTCTTATTTTCTTTTAGGACAATGACAAGTTCAAGTTTGGAACAACAAAGATATTCTTCCGTGCAGGTCAAGTTGCATATCTAGAACGGCTGAGATCTGACAGACTTCTGGAAGTGGTCATCATGATCCAGAAGACAGTGAGAGGGTATCTAGTAAGAAGACGTTTTGCCTTTCACTTTAGTGGCAACTAATACTTTGCAGCGTTATGTGAGAGGTTTCTTAGCCAGGAGGTAATTCAATTACATTAAGTTTATGATGATTTAATTTTTTTTAGAGTGATAATGATGTGATAATTTATATTCGGAACTTGTTATCAACTGAAATGAAAAGATCTTGACAGAATTATAGTGTCTGTTGAAAAAAATGCGGAGCTTATATTATTTTTGCTAATGTGATTTTCACTTTGAACAATAACTATTCAGATGGGACATTTAGGATGACTGTGTTTATGTTTTACTGTGATTTAATTTATTTTATACAAGTCTACATTTATTCAAATCTTGCTTGACTTCTTGTGTATTGACCTCTCCAATCTGTTGCAATGGTTAAATCAATCATTTGAATCTCATTTTTGTTCTTCCTTCTATACTGATTAATTATTTATTAATAGGATTTAATACTATAATTTACTCGTACTGGAGGTGGAAGAATGGACTATCCTTAGTCTTATTAATATAAATAGAGATGAAATTTCTATTTGTAACAATCTTTAAAACTTGACTAAATTTATTTTAAAATTTAGCATAAACTCATTTATGATTTTTTTTTTTAATGATCAGAATGGTCCTATATTGAAGGGGTTTTTTTTTCTACACTATTATATGTATACCATTCCTTGGAATGGATATATTTTATTATACATCATTGATATAAAACATTTGCTACAAAGTTTATCATACAAGTTTATGCAATATTAGTGCGTTAGAAAATAACAGAGAAGGTAATGATAAATGAAATAGGATCCATTTATGAATTAATATTTTTTTAAATTAACTAATTATTGAATGTTTATCATAATTCAATTACATATTACAATTTTATAAAACTAAAAAGTAACAATAGTCTCATATGTTGTATTAAAATTAAGTTAATATGATAAAGAAAAAAAAAACTTAATGCTGTTATACTATAATATAATCATTGCATGTCTCAGTAGTTAATGTTAATGCTGAAAATATTTATCAACACTTTGGGAAAATATATTTTTGGATGAATCTTTACCGTAATACTCCTGCTGGTAATGCTGGTTTGTTTTTTACGTAGGTGTACTGTTAGATCATTGAGTCATATACAGTTTAGTTTTTTAAATATAAAAACCATAACAATATTATTGTGTTGGAAGTTGTCTGAGAGGACACTTGATAGATAGTTACTAATATTAATAAGTCACTGAAGTTCCTTATGAATATAAACTTAATTCATTCGTTTGCATAGGTTTTTATATCCAGGTAGCATTAGAAAGCATAAAAAAGGGATAAATAACCTGAAATAAAAAATATTACAGATGCGATGCTCACTGTAAATCAATTGAGTTTGATGAAAGCTGAATAACTTTAGAAACAATACTGTCTCACTTTGAACGCTAAAACAAAAGAAAGGAATGATAAACATAACATTAATTTTACTTCAAATTTATCTGAATAAATTTACTCAACATAATAACTATATAGAAATAGTATACTTGCAATTAAATTTAGTAAAATTATTTGTTACAAACAAAAAAACTGTAAAACTGCAAGTTGGTTTTTGATTATAAAGTTTTTCCCTCAATACCAAATATTATTCAGTAATTTAGTTTCTAAAAGTGCTTAAAATGAATTATCCACCTTTGTCATGGAATAATAGTATGTATAAGTTCTTGAATCGCCAAAATGGTATCCTTCCTCACTCATAATTACACTATTTGAAATATTGATAGGTATCTGCAAAAATTTTAATGTATCATGTGCACAATATATGTAAAAGTCTCTTTCACATGGTACCTTCCTTTCATTTAAGTAATTTCTCACATTTAGGGCCCTTAATTATGATGATGAATCTAATAATATTGCGATCAGCACTATTTTTCCATTATTAGGAAAAATAAGTTAATTCATGAAGCTTATAAAAATTTAAATGTTTACTATTATATTATTTTTAGGAAAACTGAACAGATGAGAAGAAATAAAGCAGCAATCAAAATACAGGCTGCTATACGTGGATATTTAGCATTTATTAAATATAAAAATTTGAAAACCACTGTACTTGGTCTTCAAAAATTAGGTAGAGGATACCTAGCCAGGAAAAAATTCTCTAGTATGAAGAGAAACAACGCAGTAAGTTATTTATTCCAGAGTTTTTTTAGTTATTTAGTTATATCTAATCTCTGAGGCTGTTGCAGCCGAGTTTGTTAGTCAAGTGTTGTTTACCTTAGTTCATTCAATTCCGATCATGGTGTTTATATTTTTATTTTGTGGCAGCCACACAGAATGAAATCTTAACCTTCTCACTCTAGTTAAAACCACAATTGTGATATACACTTGCCAGAAATGGCTAAGTAAGGAGTAAACAAAAAAAAATTAATCTGACCAGATGGTTGTTTTATGTTTTATTTGATAAATTAAATTATTTTGCTTCATCTTCGTACATAAGATTTTAAAAACTTTAAGTCATTAGTAAATAAAAACTTTTGAAGATGTTAAATGAAAATTTGCTTTGGAGATATTTTTTAGCTACCTAAAATTAATGAATCACTTTTTTTTTTTTTTTTAATTATTTATATAATAATATTAATAAGTATAGCATTAAAGATAAAAAAGTATATTTGTCCCTGTCATGGTCATGGAAAAACTCTTTCTAACAAATGTGTCTACAATAATTAATTATGGTATTATAATTTAATGAATGGGATAGTTGAAACGCCTGAGAGATAATTAACAGTTCCTTTACTATTTTTGAATTCCTTAACTGCTGAGAACATGCCTACAGAACTGTTAATCATTTTGTTTCTGCAAATCAACTGATTTTAGAAAATAGACGCTTTTTGTATTCTCTTCATTTTCTTAGTCTGTTTTCTATGAGTAAAGCCGCTAACATTCAGAAGAATATTTTAAAATTTAGTTGAAAATATTTGTCTAAACATTTTTTTTTTATTACCTAAGTATAATTTTTTTTATCATTTTAATTCAATCACATTTTATAATAACCTTTTATTATTGATGTTTATTTGTTTTTAAAATGATATAACTTTTTTTTTTAAATCATATAAATTTTCTTACATATTTTTGTGATCCAAAAAATCTACAGGAAAGATTGAAAGAGATCATATTTTAGTGCCAATTCTTATCTTGAGTGATTTCCAATTATTATATTTGTTAAATCAAGATAACAAAGAAATCAATGATTACTTTTTTTTGTTTAGTTCCATTAAATGCTTCTCTTAAGAAGCTTATACTGTTATATTATACTCTTTAGTTGTATAGTTATTCTTTATTAATATTCTATTTTTTAAAATTATTTTATTGGCTACTATTATGGCTTAAAGTATTATTTTTATTTTATATTCAATTTTATTAAATTAGTTTCAATTTATTCAAATATTCATTTAACTCCTGTTGTTATGCTAGCAGTTGGCTTATCTATTAAGTCAAGTTTATTAAACTTTATTTTAAAATAAAGTAGTATTGTTCATATTTTAGTCTTGATCCAGTAACTTTATTCTTATTCAATAATGATGAATTTGTTTGTGTTTTTAGGCGATAATAATTCAGAAACATGTAAGAGGATGGTTAGCAAGAAAGAAGGCTGCGAACGCAAGAAGAAATGTTATCATTGTGCAGGCTCGTATTAGAGGCTTTGTAGCTCGTAGAAGGTCAGTTATCATTTTTGACTTGTGCTTCATAAAAAAAATCTAACTTGGTAAACAACTAAGCACAGCCTAAGTTTTCCATCTGTTTTTGTTGAACTGGAAAAATTATGAACATTTTGTACTTTTCCCTGAGAATTGCGTGATTTTTTTTGTTCTTTCACTGGTCTGGTTCAACTCTTATCTCGGCTTCAAATAAAAAAAAATTTTTACTTTATTTATTATAATTGAAATAAATAGTATTTGGAAAAAAAAATTGGGGTTTGCTTCATTTTATAGAAAGATATTGTGTCCCCTTTCTAATTTATGGAATTTCCTTTCTTTTTTTTTTTTTTTTTAATGAAATTGAGTATCACTTTTTATATTAGATCGGTTTTATGGGATATAAGCAACAAGAACTATATCTTTTTAATTGGAAAATTATTAAAATTTTGCTGAGAATTTTATCTTGATCCTCAAACTTGGTATGTTCCTTTTGATCTCTGTTGATATTTTAATTTAATTTTGTAATTAACATTTATTGAATATTTATTATGGACAATTATACAAAAATAAAAATAAATAAGAACAAAAAAATAATTTTTTTTTAATTAACAAATAAATTTGTTAAATTCTATTTTATATAACTAAATATATTTTCAATATTCTAGTAATGGTTCGGGATTAGAATAAAGCAACATATTAGTTTATCCAGTCTTGACAACGATAACTATAAGCTGTTTATCTTTCCCATCTTAACCCTTCTTTTTTTACCGATGAGTTTTCTTAAGTTACTTTTTATTTTTCATTCTCCTTATATTTTTAACATTTAATCTTGTCTTTTATGAAATGAAAGTTGATGCTATTCAGGAACTATTAACTCATAATGACATTTCTCTGGTTTATTAAATTATGAAATAATTAAATTATAGATTTAAAGACTTTAACAATAATAAACATAAATATAATTTATATTGCTATAATATAACATACCAATTATAATTTTTTGTTTTCAGATTTAAAAAAATGAAACGAGAAGCTCGCTCAGCAGAACATTTGAAGAAACTGAATATTGGTTTGGAGAATAAAATTATATCCCTCCAACAAAGAATTCAGGAAATGGTTAATATCAATTATATCATAATAAATTATATGGAGATTTATAATTTATTTATTAGTGTTTAGTATAGCCTTAACTATTGAATATCTTGGGTTTGTTGTATTTATTGGTGTGTATTGGATTATATTTATGTTTTACATATATTTCTTTGTTTCAGCATAAAGAACTTAAGGCATCTATCATAGAAAATGATGAATTAAAATTTAAAATTGAAGGGACGAAGAACTTAGAATCAGATTTGAAGAAAGTTACCAAATCATTGAAAGAGAAAACTATAGAATGTGACCAACTTAAACATCTTTGGGAAGAATCCTCAAATTCTCTTCAAGAAAAGGTATATATATTATTACTTTATTTATATTTGATTTGGGCTCTATAAATTAGATGTAGTTGTTGTGTATAGGTTTCCTGTAAAAAATAGTTTGTACTTATGTTACAATAACTTATAATGTATATATTTACGAGGGTGGTCTGAAAAGTTTCCAACCCAACAAAAATGATTGACATTTTTCTGAATTTTTTTCTTTATTTTTGAACAGTCTCCTTTCAACTCACACACTTCTCCCAGCGTTGCTCCCATCTCTGTAACCCGTCCATAAAGTACTCGGCGTTTTTCTCTGCAAATTAATTGTTTATGAAGGTAATTGGCTCTTCATTTGACAAAAATCTCTGTCCTCTGAGCGCAATTTTTAGATGAGGGAACATAAAGAAGTAGCTTGGGACTAGATCTGATGAGTAAGGCGGATGGTCAAGCAATTCAAACCATAAGTTGTAGATTTTCGCCATGGCAACCGCTGAGGTGTGAGACAGTGCGTTGTCTTGGTGAAACAGGATTTTCTTTTTCTGCAAATGTGGCCGTTTTTCTGCAAGTTCTGCCTTCAGCTTGTCAAGTAATGATGCATAGTATATTCCTATAATGGTTTTTCCTTTTTTGAAGAGAGTCAATTAAAATAACTCTATGCCTATCGCAAAAAAACAGTCGCCATCACAGAAAACAGTTTTTGCGTTTTTTTGGAGCCAATGCCCCATTTGTAGTTCACTGTTTAGACTATTTTTGTTTTGGGTGTATAATGGTGTATCCAAATTTCATCTACAGCAATTATAATTGGCGCTAAAACTCGAATTTATTGGGCCAACAGAGCATTGGAAATGTTCATTCGAACACATTGTTGGTCTAACATGAGCAAACGTGGCACACAACAGCTTTCTCATATCTAAATGTTGATATAATATGTAACAAACACGTTCTTTTGACATGTTCATAACCTCTGCTTTCTCTTTTATTTTAATTCGGCAGTTGTCTAGCACCATTTGGTGAATTTTGACGATGTTTTTGTCGGTAGTTGCAGTTTTTGGACATTCCGAATGTTCATTGTCTCCCAAGCTCTTACATTTAAATTCAGCTGCTCAAAATTTCACTGTGGTGAATGATGGTGCAGAGTCCCCATACACAGAATCCAACTCATCTTTGATTTGTGTTGGCATATTGCCTTTCAAAAATAAATATTTAATGACAGCTCGATACTCGATCTTGTCAATTTTTACAAAAACACTCTCATCAAACAACTTTTCCATAAACACTGTGTGTTCAAACTGACTGAAACTTTGGTGGGTAACTGTCAACAGATGAACAACAAAATTCACTTGCTTTTATTACGAGTGCTGCCATCTTCACGTTGCAGTTGGAAACTTTTCTGACAACCCTTGTATACATATGATTGTCCATATGTTAATTTAAAGTAGATGGTCAGGCCTGCGATCAAGAAGTTTTCAACTATTTATTTACTTATTGCCAAAGTTTCAATGCACTATGTAGATCTTTATCAGGGCTTAAAATAAATCTAGGAAAGAGGAAAAAAGTGACATAATACTGATAAAAAATAGATAGAAGAGGTATAAAATCACGTTTCATATCACTCTTTTACTCATAAATTGACTGTACCTTCTTTGTATCTTTTTATTTTTAGCCCTGATGAAGACCTACATTGTGTGTCGAAATGGCATTAAATAATTAGTTGAAAACTATTTTGTATTTTTTCTTCCTATCCGCAACCCTGACCATCTCCTTAAAAAAATAATTGTGTTTTCTTCACCACAATTTGTAGTATATTTCTCTTAAAATACAGAAAGACAAATTGAGCGATATACTTTTACCAAAATGCTTCCTATATCAACATGGCAAAAAAATAATTATGGTCTGTTGAATATAAAGACTGAATTAATAAATATGTCAACTGTTGTAATCTTGCCATTACTATTTTTATCTTCTGTTACATAGAACCTAAAATATGAAGGTATTTTACTGTAGAATGAATTTTTTCTGTGTTTAAAACAAGTTAGAAATCACTGAAAATAGAAAGAAGAAACAATTCAGCAAGATGCAAAATCACTACTTAAAAATCCTTCTCTGCATTTTGAGTTCAGAAAAAGCACATCATGATGATATAGTCGAAATTATTTCAGACTATTAATCATAATTAAAATATAGAATAATTTTAATAAAATTTGGTTGTGTATTTTTATATTAGATATTTACAAAAAGTATATATATTTTTTTATGTTAATTGATTCTACTTTTTTATGCATTACGATAAAAAAAAAAAAAAGATAATGATACACCCTAAGGGCTCTCACAGACAAAAGTTCACTTTTTGGACCATTTAATCAAATTTCAGATCAAAATTAATTCACTGAATATTGAGACATGTAGGTATTGCCTACATAAACCTCCAGGCAGTATTAATTTTTTTTTGTTTTTGTAATTATAGACATACTCAAATATTTGGTTTTATATTTCTATGACATATTTATTGATTTATATTTCAGGTTAAAGAAAATGAAGCTCTAAAGATTAAGGAAAAGTCTTTCGAGTCTATCAATGCCCAGCTCAAAGATGAAGTTAACTGTTTGAAAGATCACTTAGAGCAACTAAAGCGAGATAAACAAGGTCCACTCATTCATGGTTTCTTTGTTTTTGCACTTTTGCTTGAGTTTTTTAATAAATGCTTTATTAAATATTGTTTTTGTCCATTTTTAAATAACAGGTACAATATAAGAAGGATAATTAGAATAATAATATAATCATAAAATATCTGTATGTAGTTTAATTACAGTGGATGCTTGCTATATCACAGGGTCCTCCAATGTTAAAGGGCCATCTACTGTATAGTGTCAATAGAAAATGAACAAATGAATCATTTGTTACTTGAAACTTTAGTAATTATTCTGAAATAAAAAAAAAATTAGTAGAAAAAATGTTTGAAGTAAAAAGTGAAAAGAATATTTTATCGTTTAACGTTTCTAATTCCTGTTTATGTTAAAATATTTCTTGTGATTCAAGGAAGATTGTGCAGATGCAGTCATAAAAGGAACTCAAATAGGACAGAACTGTTTATTAAGCTCCAACATTTTATCCCACTTTGCAGGGTTTCATCAGGGCTTTAGTCTAGGAATTCAAATTCTTTGGTTCACTTCATAGAGAAAGTTCTGATAAACCCGGCAAATTGTTGAAGCTTAATAAACAGCTTTCTTTTATTTGAGTTCCTTTTTTGACCGCATCCGCATTATCTTACTTAATTAGTTACACTCGGTCAATCTAGAATCTTCCAAATTTCTTGTTAATGTTTCTGTGAAATATTATTTGCTTATTTACTTTATAAGCAACTTTTACCAAGTTAAGGTGCCAATAGGGAATTGATGCTCCTCCATTTGTTGTTATTAAGACCTTGATTACCATAAGCACTGTCCTAGGTTCCTCTCTGCTGCCATCACCTGGTATCACAGGTTTTATTAAATTGTTGGTATTATTATCATATTGAAGAATGGGAAACACTCTTACCAGAGCTCATGTAGATCTTTTTGAGACTTGTATTTTTTGTAAGAACTTTATAAGGTTTTTTTTTATTTATATAAAAATTGTAGCTGATGAGAGAAGTGTTATACCCATGTTATTTATGAAAATATAGGAAAACTATAAAGTTTTTGGAATCATTCCTTATACTAAGCCTAAAAATAAAATCCAAATCATTTTTTTTATATTCACACCGTTCTTGAACCAATTTTTTTCAAACAAAAATTTCAGAAAAATCTAACAGTGGGACATGATTTCTAATGTGTTAGAATGTACGAAAATAACTTAAGTTTAATCGAATCAATTTGGTTTGTCAGGTGATTGGGTGTCAGGTTGATTTCCTGTAGGAAAATATGTTTGCACATGCATAAGCAAAAGTAGTGTATGTAATTTGATGGATTTGAATACAAATTTACAGATATGTCAAATCTATGTGATGGGCAAGTTACCTATCGTTTATTTGATTTTAATGAAATTTTTAAAAATTATACAGGTTACTACCAAGATAGTGCCATATCAGCTATATCTTAATTTGATCCACTACTATGCAAGTTGAAAATTATTTTCTTCAATTCAAAAATGGCCCCACTGCCATACCCTAAATCTGGAGGAAAGTAGTAGTTTAGTGTTAAGATGGTCCAGTATAAATTTTACCTAGTTAAATCCTCTACTTTTGTTTATGCATAAATCTATGTATATATATGTAACATCATAAGAATTATTGCTTTGGGAAGGCTTACGACTCACAAAAATTACCATGTGTTAATTGCTCCCCTTGTCTCCTCACTCTGTCTTCACTGTCTGAATGGTACAGACAGAAGTGAGACTTCTGTTAATAATTCCAATCCCCATTGCTGGTAAGGAAATAATTACCTATCTCTACGATATCTTTCCAAGAGTTAAGGCTCTAATGTATGGTATCGGAGCTATTTTGGATGTTTTGTACCATTTGAATGTTGTCGCGAACCTCAGGGTTAAAATATCATCTCTCAATCCCAAGAGATCTCTGCTTGTCTCATGGAAATGCTGGAGTACCTTATGAATAGTGTGCATATCTACTACAAGCATTGCTAAAAAATATCAGACACTGCCGTCTTTTCATGTTATGGCTTCAGCTCGGGCTTCATCTTCACTATAAGAACCATTATCCTATATAACATTAGAAACAAAAGATTTTTAATGATGTTAAAAGATACTATAACCTACTTATAGTTGAGGGGAGTTGGGTCTGACAAATCATGTATATTATTCTATGCATGTTATTTCCAAAGAAAACCATCACTTTTATATTTATTGGGCAATATTCTTTCCTTTTTTTTTATTTAACCCTAAATAATTATTTTATCAATAATTTAAGATAAAAGTATTAAATATCCACTACTTCAGTGAAATAAGTTATTTATGTTCTACACTGACAAAAAGTTCAGTCCACTGCCCCTAAATCTGACGGAGGGGCTGTATCCTTAATGCCCATAAGTTGTCAGGCTCTAGCCTACCAACCCTAGCATCAGTACCAAGTCCTCTCATGAAATGTTTCCTGCCTCTGACCCTGGGAGTCACCAGAGACAACCCTTGCCTTCACCGTTACTTCCCCACCCTTGGGGACTGGCAATTTCTGGGAGATTTCACTGCTTTGGAGAGAAGGGGACTGAATGATGTCGGCCTTTGACAGATTTCACACTCTGCTATTGTTTGAATTTTCTGTTTTTTTTTTAATCAGTACAAGCATTAATCTGAATTTTAACAACAGATAATGTTCATTATATAAATACCAATACTAAACAATTTTTTTTTTAAATTAAACAAGTCAACATTTTGGCCAATCTTTGAAGACCATATTCAGAGCTGAAGTAAATACTATAGGCTTACTTTCCTCATTTATAATATATATTAGTTTCTGGTTTTATTTCTGTTTGTAACACTCCTTGTATCAAACCCTCAATACCACATCTATGCTGAGGATTGTAATATATCTTAATATAATATTTTTTAATTTGCATTATTATCACTTGATTTTTTTTTTCTTTTAAATTATTAATATCACTAGTTGGTTAATTTTTTTTTAAGTCATAGAGCACTTTGGCTAATATTTTTATTAGTATTACTTTTTTTAAATTTAAATTTATTGAAATAAATTTATCTACTTTTGTTGGAAGGTGTAGAACCCTTTCATCATCAACATCTGTTTCTGAAAATGATTGAAGCTGCTTTCTTTTGATTTATTATAGTTTTATTTTACTTTTAAGCTCTTAAGTTCATCAATGATTCCTTGTAATATTCTAGAGGGACTTGTTCATTATTACTTATCATATAATAATGAATTGTCATATGATAAGCTGCTTCCATTCCATTTTCAGAAAATGTTTTGTTTAAATTAACTTGTTTTCTCCTTACTCGTAGAGTTTTTAAGATGGTGGTTTTTAAGTTTGATTAACTTCAAATGTATGTCACAGTAAAATTTTTGGCAATTCCATTATCTTTCTAACAAGCATCTGGAACGTACCGGGAGATGTTTAATTTTCGAATTATTCAAACAACTAATAAAAAGTGAACAGGTTTCCATGGAAACCTCCGTAAAATACTTTTAAAATCTTACAAACCCCAATGGGTTGTATCTTTGTTAACACTTTCATGTCCAGTGACACTAACTTGTTATCATGTGCTAACCAAATGTTAGTTGCTGGTGACTAGTTGTTAGCTTCAGGCTTAAGACATCTAAAAGCTGGTGACAACATGTTGGTGTCATGAGTTTCCTTATAATTGTTTTTGTTCGGGATTTAATTTGAAGTCCTATATCTCATTATTGCCCAGTTGAAAGTAACTTGGCTGGCTATTTCTGGCATTATCTTCTGTATTTTTAATTTAATATTACAATAATTAAGAAAGCACCTGTTTTTTGTTTTGTTATTATTCCAATATCAACTTAAAGTAACTGGATAGATTAACAATAATCAAAAAAATTAATTGCTAAATTGAATTAGATGGAATGATTGTGTAGTACAGAGTTTGTAAATTGGGTTTTAGCAGGCAGCAACAATTGTTGGAGGTTTTGGCATGAGTAGAGGAAATGCAATAAAAGTTGATCCATTGCCTAAAGTTGGCCCCCTTTGAATAAAATAGTGTAAGGTTCGAAATCTATTGGTAGGGTTATAGACTGTGTTGTTCTAGCAAGGGTAATTTTTTGGAAAGGACTAAATCAGTTTATGATAGATGAGAAATTTTTAAACTAAACGTCACTGAATATTGGCAACTGTCTTAATTTGGTTTTAATTATATAAATAAAAAGTTGTACTAATGAGTTGACCACCTGTTTACAATGAGTTTTTTTATTTTTTATTACATCAATATTTGTCTTCAAATCCTACATGGTCAATTATAATGAGTTGATAAGGAAAAAATGAAGTTATAAGAAAAAGTTCTTTGGTGCCTAAGAGGAACTCTTTATGTTCTCAAAATGAACCAACCCCCCTTTTGTTTCAATCGTTGACCTAAAATTTTCTTTTTTCATTATTTTTATTGAACATTCAGAAATAAGAATTTAAAGCTCCTCATAATTTAAGGGTATATTTATGATGTAAAATTTAATAGGTTATCTAAAATCATTGGCATATCCTTATTTCCATAAGAAAAAAAATAGAAAATATGTGAAAAAAATGGGTTGGAAAAATGCATTAAAAATGTTTTCTCTGCCCTAAACCTTATTGATGTGACTGCCTAGCGAAATTCGAGGACTACATAAAAGTTTCAAAGACTTGTCATGAACCTGACTTCAGGTTGTCCATTTATTTTGCCAACTGATTTAGAAAATGAGCTTATAATTATTGTTTTTCCATGAAAGTCATATTTTGTGGTCTCACTCAAGATGATTAGAAAAGAATGGTGAGAGACCAGAGAATGGTCGCAACGCTATATAAGACATTTTTCTTCCTTCTCAAGTTTTATAACTGTGAGAATATCAAATAGTTCACTATATCAAACTAAATAAGCTTGTTTTTTGACACCGACACAATTTACAAAATTATGTATTTGCATTACGGCCCTAAGGGGTAAAGCCACTTTAGATATAGATTTTCATATTCTTGAAAAAGATAATTTTCGGTTATAATTTGAAAAAAAAAAAAAATTTCAAAGAAACTCAGAGCTAGATATAGATTCATTTTATTTTACAAATTATGGAAATTATTAGATAAAAACAATGGGAGGTTCACTTTAGGTGCATTTTCTGTTATTATAATCGTGTAACAAGGTCTTGAGGGGTTGACAGTAGCAGCGTGGTAACGCTTGTCTGCCAAGCTAAAGGTTGCGAGTTTAAGTCCCCGGCCCTATCCAGGATTTTTTCAAGCTTATAATTATACAATACTCGCTCACAGCCTCCCCCTGGGTATTTGTGAGGCCCGTTAGCCAATGGGTGGCACTCACAAACATAGACGTGGGAGTGACGAATCCACCCTATGAAAACCACGTCAAGTATCGCATGATATATTTCCTTAATACATCGCGTGAGACCTTGGACATCCACGGTCTGTCGCGCCAATAATAATAATAATAAGGTCTAATCAACAAACTGGTTTGTTTGAATGTTTATAGACAGGTATCTATATCATGTTTTTATATTTTATACAGATGATATTGTGGCTCAATTGAAAGAAGAAATTAGGATTGTAGGAGAAGAACGAGATGAAGAGAGATCTCGATATCAGAAACTATTAGCTGAAAGGGATCTATTGGAGAATAAATTGGAGGCGATTGAATCAAAGCACCACAAAAGATCTCCATCTGATGCCAGTACTATATCTATGCAAGATGAGGTGAGCTATGTATTAGTTGAAAACAAACTTTTGATTTAAATTCTATAAAAGTTCTTAGTCTCAAAATATATTTAAATTATGATCAATTATGTGATTTATCCCTCCACATGCCTCAGATATTAGTGTATCACCTCTTTTAGAGCTTGAGGATTTTAAAACCTCTTAAGTACTTCAAAAAACCATAAAAAAACATAGAATTAATTAAATAAAAAATTTTAGAAAGTTTTTCTATTGTACATCTATTCACAAGAATATATTATTGTATTATATCATAAACAATGATCAGAAGTGTTCAATATTTTGATAGTAATATTTATTAAATCTTGTTCAGACCAAACGTTTACAAATCAAAGAAAGGTCTTTGTTATCACGAGTGCATTGAATAAGCTTTCAGTTTGGGGAATATTATCAGGAAAAGTAAATATACTAAGAGAATTTTGAGAAGAAAGATTTTTGTGACACACTGTGAGAAGAGAAATACTTGTTTCTATATAAATTTTTTTTTTTAGGGATAACTGGAAAATTAAAAATTGTTTTTCTTATTTTGAAAAATGAATAAGTAATTTATTCTTAAACATTTTAGGTTGTTTTTAAGTAAATGATGTTGAAATATTTTACTGTTAAGAGTTTCTCCTTTATTAAAATTGTATTTTGTTCCTTTAGGATGTTGGTTATGGTTCTGTGAGGTCAGGTTCTGGAAGAGATGAAACTCCAACTCCTGAACAACAGGTAGGTACTCCTTTTTTTCTATTTGTATGCGATATACTTACAATTAAATGCTTGAAATTAATATTATTGTATTACTTGTGTGTGTTACTAGCATATTACTGATGATGAGGTAATCTATATCATTTATTGTACATATTTGCACTTAAGATAAGTCTCTATTTATTAGTACTGTCCATTAATGTTTGATTTTTATTAATATTGTAATATTATTTGTTGCAGTTGGACGTCAATTTAATATTGAAATTACAGCACAGATTAAAATATTTGGACTCAGAAAATCAAAGGTTACATATGGAGTTAGATTCAGTAAAGAATACATCTCAGCCCCAGATAAAATCAGTTGATCCCCTGATGGTAATTTTTTTTTTTTTACCCCCTACCTAACCATTTCTGGTAAACAGGGTTTTCGGCAGCAGTGGGTTTTTACGTAGGGGTTAATACGTATGCCACTGCTGGCAATAAATAACACTTTATTTTGCTAATTTTCTTATTATACATTGTAATAGGATTTTAATTTAATTGTGGGAACAATGTAATTTAATTTATGGTTGAAATTTAATTTAATTTGGGGGAGTAGTCCAGCACTCGGTTGAACTCCTTACTGTTGGGAGCTACACTTTTTCCTTCCACATCCATCTGGTACTTGCCCCAGCCCTACTGGTCCACCACATCTGTCTGGTTGCCTCCTTCATTATGCCAATCTGGTCCAGCCCTTCTGGTCTCCGGCTGTGTCCCCTCTCAGTAGCCACCGATGTCTGATGGTGGGCCTTTTCCCAACATGAAGTACATAGGACCCACCATTCATTGATGAACTCCTTGAAGAAGGAGTAATGTACTTCTTCTCTGTCTGCGGGATGGGTGAGCTATTAAGGTAAATTTGAGGGCATGTTTTATGTCTCAGTGTAAAAATAATGTGTTGGAACTTTTCATTGCTCAGTGGAATTTTCAATAAGTGGGCCAGATGATGAACAATTGTCCAAAACATTTCCAATGAGTAAAAGAAGTGGAAAATAGTAAGGGTATTTCTTGAAAAAATTAAACATTAAAACCTTTGACATTAGTTAAATATTCAAAACAGTCATACACTATTAGTTTAATTTAGAAGAAAAATAATCTGGTTTTGATGGTTTGCTTGAAAGAAATATAATATATTTGTAAGGAGAGAGATAAGGTATCCTGGATAGCTTGTTTTTCCCTCTCAACTCACCAAATTTAGGTCTCATGTTTTAATATTGTTGTTACATAATACTGCGTTAGCCATCAATATGTTTTCTTGTTAATGAAAATATAAGCAAAGATATAAAGCTTTTTGTGAAATTTACTGCTAATTTATTTTTTTTTGAATACCATTAATAATTTCATCTTATTGAACCAGCTTCAAGAACTTGAAATGGAAAATGCCAAGTTACGTAATGATTTGACTGTCTTGAAGGAATGTATTGCCTCAGATGCTATTAATGGTGGTACTAAGAAGGCCATTGAGCAAATGACACGTAAGTTGTTTTTATGAATTTTTTCAAAAATAAATACTTTGGATATCCATAAGTACACAAATTTATCTTAAATATGTTTAAGAATGAGTGTATCTACATTCTCACATTTTTTGTATAAATTAATTCTACTTTTGTTCTGATTTAATTAGTTTTTGAACAATATTAAATTCACTTTAGCCATTTCTTTAAAGTTATCCTTGTAATAAAATAATGAGACTTTGAAATTGGTCTTCTTTTATTATATTAACAACTGAAAAACCCTGTTTCTGTGACATTCTGTGATAGCTTATCGCCTTCCTGAATAGATATGGAAACTATTTGACCAAATAATAAGATGTGCTGATTTTGTTTGTGTATTATTGTGCCCATCAATCTATTAACTGCACTAGTATTAAAAACTTCAGTATTATCATGAATTCTGTTTACTTTCCTTAATTTAATAGGCGAATGGAAAGAAAGTGAAAAAGAAGTTCATCGGTTGAGGGCTGAAAATGTGGAACTTAGACGAATGTTTAGTGAAGCAACTATGTCAGCTAAATCTCTTGCCGAATCATCGTACTCTTCAATGAAAGATCTTGACATATCTACTTTTAATGAAGATGGAGAACTTTTATTAGCATTTGAAGCTCAAAAACGTACACTAAGGTATGTTTGTCTAATTAATTTAGAATATTTATATATTCTAAAATATAATTGTTCATGTAAGTATATTTTTACTATTGATGCCTCTTCTTTAAAGAAATTATAAGATAATATATTTTATTTGCTTTTTCATTAGATAAATAGGTCTGTATATTTTATCACTTAAAATATACTCACTGCTTTTGTTAATAATCCTCAATTCAATTTCTTTTGTCATAAAGGCAATTGGAAGATGAACTTCAGTCAAAAACCTCTCTGTGGGAGGAAGAGAGAAATATACTGACGACTGAACTTGAAAGACTGAGGGGAGAATTAGAGAAGGAAAGGACATCGGTTGCAACAGGCACTGCACCTATATTTTTACAGGAGCAGGTTACTCGTCTTTGTTCTGAAAACTTGGAACTACAAGAAAAACTTGACCAGCAGCATACAAAGGCAAGGCGATTAACTATGCAAGTTGCAGAGCTTAAGAGGAGGCTTCAAGAGGCTGGTGGTATGTCTTCAGTTTTATTTATATCACGTCTAAGATTATATTTAGAGATGATAATTACACCATGGTCTAGGCTATGAATGTGGAACTTGTATGAGGCATGTCCAGAAAGTAAGGGTTGGTTATGAAATCTATTGTTTTGTTTCAGTGAGTGATGGTGAAAACAACGCATTCAAATCAGAAAAGTTGTCACATCAAGAAAGTTTACCTATGGTAAGGAAAAAAGAAAGAGAATACATGGGGATGTTTGAAATTAAAACTGGAGATGTTGATGTTATGTTAAAACACTTATTAGGTAAGTACAGAAAATAAATCAATTTTATTTGTATATTATATTTTTTAAGAATTGAATGTATCCAATATATTTTTTTCTTTTTCCTTCCATCTCCTTAAATTGCAGGGAGTTTCCAATATTAATATCAGAACCTCGAATTTCCTTTGTCCTTTAATATCACTTAGCACTGGACAAACTGGTAGGTAGCTGATAGTTGAATATCAAGTAATGGCAAAGTATTGTACTGTACTGATGTTTTGAAACTTAACACTTAGCTTTTGGAATTTTACGATTCTGTACTAACAAAGAATTATACTTTCTTTCTTTTTTTTCAATTGATTCGAGGAACAGAACTTTTAAATAAATATAGTCCTTGTAAACATCTATGAAAAGAACTATATTATTATTTTTTTTTAGAACTAAAACCAAAAATTGCTATCACACTCCTACCTGGTCTTCCAGCTTACATTCTTTTCATGTGCGTCAGATATACTGACTACATTAATGATGAACACATGGTGAGTTTTATCATATTTATACCCTTAATTTTTATTACTAGTTGTATGGATAATTTGAGAATTTATTTATTTTTAATTTCAATTTAACAACTTTGATAAGTTTTGAACTGCTGTGAAGTCTCAGTAATCCAAACTAATGATTGCAGTATGTATGTATTCAACATAGTTTCAATTGAAAATTATTCAAAAACCATTAATTTTGACAATAAACAAAAATATGTAATGACATGTGTAATGTGCATTGATATTTTTAAAAAATAAAGTAAAATGTGGTATAAAAAAATGTAAAATATTTATTTATCCAATATCAAATAATCATTTGAACTTTTAAGTGTACAAACAAAAGTAATATGTTATGTCAAAAAAAGGGTATTAAATGAATGATGCTTTTTCATTATTTTTTTTACTATAACATTGTTTACGTTGAGAAAATGGTTCAGATTTCCCGTTCCGAATCTGAGTTACTGAGACAGCACTGTATATGATAAGTTTAGACCAGATTTTTATGCAGTGAGAAACAAAATATACATACAGTAAAAACCCAAAAATGTGCAAAGTTGTGCTGAAAAAACACAGAATGTGCACAAAACACCCAAATCTTGAATAATCATCTTTATTTTTTAATTTATAATATAAATACATGGAAAGCTTACCTAACCTTGTTTGAATCTGATTAAACTCTCTAAATACTCTGTATATCTAGTCAAACGTACATTGATCAAAATTGAAATTCCTAATCACAGCAAAGTCAGACAGAAGAATGGGCTAGAGGCCGACTAGAAATCCAAGTTAAAAACCATAACACTGAACATTCTCTATAACAAGCTTATTCTAAAGAGATTTTTTCATAGTAACCTGAAACCACTGTTTAATACTATTCCAAGAACATTCGTCACTTGTATTTACTTGTTCTTTTAATTTGACTCTTCATTTGTTTACTTCATTGCTTTACCTAAAATCTGTCAATTTTAAACTATTAATTAAATAAGGAAAAAGTAATAAAATGAATAAATTTGAGAAGGTGATCGGTAGTCAGTTGTCGGCAATGATATGCAAATAAGTAAAACTTAACTTATTTATTCATTCTTTTTTTTTTATTCTAACATTGTTTAAGTTAAGAAAATGGTTAGATTTTTCTGTTAGAATCTGGGTTATTGAGACTACACTGTAATTGTACGAGATGTTGTACTTATTTGTGTATTCTCACTATGGTGGGGAGTCAAGTCTTCATTTCATGGGACCACCACCATGAAAAAAGTTAATCCCCCCTCCCCCGCCTCCCAGGCCAGATTTGAACCACCTGAGCTATGGGCCCTATATCATTGATCTCCGTACCCCCAACTATATTCTGCTTATATCGAATCTACGGTCAACTATTAACCTCAAAATGAATTAATGCTGGTATACACACATCTATACGTGTATAATATGAGAAATTTAGTTCAAGCATTAAATTGTATGCAACAAAAATCAAAATTTAGCCCAAGAAGAGGAAAACATGCAAAATCGTGGACAAATTCCAAAAAAAAGTAATTTTTTGCAAATTAAAATTAGTGTTATTTAAATGTTTTTTACCTTAATTCCAATTTCTGTCGAGGTTTGGTGGAATTTAAAGCTAGGGAACGAAAGTTGTATTTTTACGAAAATCTGTTCTCTAATGAGTAATACCTTTTATTATGCATTGTTGGTAATTTATTTATATTTATTAATAATGTATAATAAATACAATACTTATTCTTCAAACTGTTTTTATTTTTTACTAGTTATACCCCAATGTTTCGATTTTACACGTCAGTTTTAAATAGATGATAACAAAATGCATCTGATTAGCAATAACATATAAAGTTCATGTGAAAAAATAAAAAGAACAAAAAAAAAAAAACTAACTGATAGTCGTCAGTTTGATGGTTGTCTTAATCACTCGGAAAAATGCAAAATGTAATATTTATTTATTTATTCCGGTTTGTTTATATAAAAAAACTTGTGAAATGGATTGCAGAAAAAATCTTATCCTCCAATTTTATATGCGACAATACATTTTCAAATAATAATTCAAAACTTATATAAAAGTTATACTACATTAAATTAAGTTAAAAGTTGTACTACATTGGTTTCCACAGGTATGAAGTTGTAATGGCAAAGATAATAAACTCATTTATACAAAAAATTTGATTATGGATATGGTTATTGCTCTGTTCTGACATTACTGACCTGGTTGTATTGTGATATTATGAAATCTAAAGCTTTCTTCAAAAAATAGTCTATCTAAAATGAAAATAATTCTTTTAATGGGACTGATAATTCTTAAAATTACCATATTCAAACAAACTCTTAAGTTTTGTATATTAGCATAGATTTACATTAACCCAACCAAATATTACATTATACAACCAAGTATATACATTATTTTATTTTAGGTCCAAAGTATTTTGATTGGATATTATAAATCATTGAAGAAATCAATGAAGAAAAAGTTCAATGATGTAGATTTTGGTGTTTTGTGGTTATCTAATACTTTAAAGCTGATTCACAATTTGAAGCAGTACAGGTATATATAGGCTCTTAATTATTCTATATATTTAATTATTATTAAAATTAAATAGTTATTTTTAGCTTACCTGCTAATGGTTACTAACCTTTAGAAATAAAAAAAATTATATATCATTAAGATTATGGATTTTCATTTAGCACAAATTATATTAGAAAACAACCACAATACTTGCTTTCCTCGGGTTTTAAGGCCTTTTTTCTGGGTCCACAGCATCCGAAAAGAAGCATCTTGATTTAGATAAGTTGTTAACCTCAAGGCTCATCTAAAAGTTCACATTTCCGATATATCTGTAGTAAAAGGAAAAGGAAGTACCTATGGATGAGGGTTATACTCTCATTTATTCAGAGGTCGCTAAAGGTCAATATGCTAAAGATGCCATTGTTATCAATGTGATAACAGCGTGATGTGATGTCATATTAGGAATGTAATAAATACTACTCTAGAGTAAAATATTAGGGGAACATATTGGTTTTTAAAAAAATTGTTAAAATTTTCTTCATTCAACTTTTTTGTATGATAAAAAAATTGAGGAATACTTTTTTCTTTACCAATCTGTTCCATTTTTTCCTATTTTACTACCTTAGAAAATAATTTAAATATTATTAGGATAAAAGAACATTTACACATTTGGCCATAATTGACTAGGAAAATGTTTACTATGTAGGTTGAAAAAAAGTAATTCCAAAAGCTCTTATTATATAATCCTCATTAGATCTTAAAAACTATATGTATGTGTATATATATAGTATAACTAAAATTAATGTTGTGTAAATGAAATCCATTGACTAAAATAACACCATTGCCCCAGTTCATACTACTTTGTTTATAATCAATAGATTAGTGAATAGACCACAAGCATTAAAGAGCTTAGAGGTATTGAAGTACTCAACTTCTCTAAGTTGAGAGACTTCTGTATTAACGTAGGCACATACTATTTGATCTTAGTCACAGGTACACAAATCATGAACTCTAGAAAAATAAAACACAAGGCATACTAAAATAAATATGTAAGGGCCCTAAAGTCGGTTGATTTAAAGACAGGAATATGAAGGATGCCTGGAAGTAAAACTAAGAAAGTTAAAGTGGGACTGCAGAAGAAATCATCAAATTTATAAAATAAAGTGTCCTAGAATCTGTAAGAACTTGAGATAACCCTTTAATTTTGGGAGTTATATAACTTGTAAAAAATATACAATTACAGTTATTACTTTTATTGTTATGATTGTATTAATTTTTCATTTGTATAGTTTATATAATCCATAAACAATGTTTATTATTATTTGTTTTGTTTATAGTGGTGAGAAACATTTTGCCAAGGAAAACACTCAGACTCAAAATGAGCAGTGTTTGAAAAATTTTGACCTGAGTGAAATCAGGCAGTTGCTGTCTGATATTGCAGTTTCTATTTGTCAGGTAATGAATATAGTTTTTTATTTCATTTGGAATCACATTATTATCATCATACCTTGAATTAGTTTATTTTTCCCTAATACCAATTTCTTTTTTGTTGCAATGCACTTAAAAAAGGAAAAATGTAAACTTGCTAAACATTTTTATCTATAATGATCTCAATATATATTCTTTACATTCTCGAAGATCTTGTCCTCTTATGTATCTTGAAAGTAAATGTCTACAAAAGTTATTTATATCATTTTTTTCCATATATTTTGTTTTTGATGACTATTGTTTAGTTTCATCCATAATGAGAGAATGAGGGAGAAAACTCCTTAATTGCATTTTTGGATATTCATATTTTGAGTTGGTTGGTTTAAGAATATTAAGGAGTGTAAGTGATACACTTTGCTTTTATTATTATTTTATTAATTATTGTTACAGGCTGTAATGCGTAAAATGGAGAAGACGATTCAGCCAATTGCGGTTGCCGCCATATTAGAACATGAGGCCATTCCTGGACTGACCAGCAGCGGAACTCGTGCAAGATCAGGTTCCACTGCCTCCTCCCAGCCCACAGTGAAGAAAGCTATGGATGATTTGTTATCAATACTCACCATGTTCCATAGGACCCTTACTGTTCATGGTGTTGATCCTGAACTGTTTTCCCAGTTTTTTAGACAGGTCAGTTGATATATTGTTTTACTTAACTTATTAATATTACTCTTTAAATGTTAATGTGATTTTTTTTTTAATTAGCTTTGTCCCACAGTTTCACCTATATAAATTGGGTTTTACAGATTTCAACCTGTAACCTGTATTTTAAAGCCCAAAAATTAACCATTTTCAAGATAGAGCATGAATTAAGCTCAAGTCAAACCTAAATCTAATTATAGACCCTCCATAGTGCCATGATTCCCACATACCTATCACATGTTTAATTTTAAAGATTAAACATTTGAACATTACTACGAATGTTTCATTTCACTTAACAATTATACTTGAGGGATAGTGTGCATCAGTGGGCTAAATTATCACAATATATCATGTACTTATAAACCTTTTTATTAAATATCATAATAAACCTTTCTCTAGACCTGGAGGATAAAAACTAAAAGAAATCTTTGATAATTTTAAAAACTTCAGTGGACATTTCAAGTTCCATTTTATTGAGAACATTCTGATAATATTGTAATTTATGTCTTTTCCAGCTGTTTTATTGTCTATGTGCCAATTCTTTGAACAACTTACTCTTAAGAAGAGAGTATTGTCATTGGAGTAAGGGAATGCATATAAGGTTCAATCTTTCTCATCTAGAACAATGGGCTAGGGAAAACAAATTGCAGGTAACTGTACTATTTTATAATTATTATTTTTTTTATTTGTTTCTCTCAATGATAATTATACATAATAATGGGGGCCATATTGGTTCAACTAAATGTTATATTAACATGTTTTCCATATTATTAGATATTGATGAATTTTCTGCCAGTGTTTACAGTACCCAGTAATATTGTCTGTTGCATCATTCACATTGTCATAATAAGTAAATGCAGTTCCAATAGAGAAGATTAATATTCCTTTGGTATCAGACAGTTGCATAAAATTACCATTAGTATGGTAATGATAATGGTAATGGTCATGGAAATGCACCACTTTTGGTACAAAAGAAACTTGGTTAAAGTTGGTTGGCAGGACCAGTCAGAAAGAAGCTTTTTACACTGAAAAATCGATTTGTTAAACATTTGATACCTTTTTAGTGCCTTGGGCTGCCTTAAATTCTTTCAACTGTTCAGTTAATTTTAAATATTTCCTTTTTTCTTTCCCACCACCATTTTGTATCACTCTCCTATAATCAGAAGGAACTCCTTTCTCTAAACTATGTTCTTACCTTTTATCAGTACTAGAATGTCAGTGTCAAGCCTATGGTGGGAAAAGTACAATCTGTAAGTATAAGGGTCGCAGCCCGAGATGCGAGAAACATTATCATGGCGTTCAGAGAAGGATGTTTTAATGAGCGAACCATTAACCGGTGTTTAGAAAAATTTTTGGCTGGTGTCACAGATTTGGGTAACCAACCCAGAGGAAGTCTTCCACCAGCAATTGATGACGATGACCTTATTAACTTTCATGATGTCCAAATACCTATATACATATATCAACAATATACCTACTTACTCTCGCAATTTCATTTTAATTTATGAAAATGTTTTGCATCTCTATAAAAAAGGTTTTCCAATCGAATGGAGTGCATTATTTTTACTTTTTTTTTTGTTCCCTGAATAATATCACTATATAAGTACTTATTATGGCCAAGTATTTAGTAAAAATTGGTTGTCTGTTTATCTACAATTTATGAATTTCATTAATTTGTATTAATTTACAACACTAAACTATGACAAGGCTTTATTATATCATGTTTTTCGACTCTTTAATTTTGTATTTTTTTCTAGGATCCTAAAGTGTTAGACGTCCTCGCTCCGATCATACAGGCCTCTCAGTTATTACAAGCTCGAAAATCAGATGCTGATGTAGGACCAGTAGCAGATATGTGTAGTGCGCTATCTATCAATCAGGTGAATAAATAAAATTATGAGAACACCAATTATTAATAAAATTTTAAATAAATACTATAAATTCATTTTATAAATACATTTTGACACTTCAGGACGAATAATTTTATCATAATAAAATAATAGTTCTGAAATAAAGCAATAACAAGATAAGTTCACTTGCACTGTAGTATGATTAGGTTAGATTAGTTTTTATTAAGATATTCTTTATTCTAGTTTTTTATCATGCATAGTAACCATTTCCTTCAAACACTGTTATATGGCATATGTAACCTTACTTAATATTTCTTATAGATATATTAATTTTTAGACCACTTTTTTTTTCAGATAATTAAGTTTCTCAACTTGTACACTGGGGATGGAATGGAAGAAAGGGTTTCAGAATCGTTTATTAAGAAAACTGAAGAATATCTATTGGCTAATAGACAATCAACTGAAAATGTAAGTATTTAAAGTGGTTTTACAATTAATATGTCAACATTTTGTTAATAAATTATTCTTTCATTCATTTTTTTTTTTTATTCTATTATGTTTATGAAGTAGGATTTATTATTCTTGGTTTAATTATTTTATGGCCATATAATAAAATAATAAATAATATTTCAGAGCATTGCATTGTTTATTTAATTTTTTTATTTCTTAAAAAAGTATTTTATAAGCTTGAGCATAGGACCTATATATGAAATTTCAATTTCAATTAAGTTAGCCATGAAAAAGTTGTGAGAATTCTTTTCCATTTATTGATTCAGTTAAATGAAAATGGATATTATATTTATTTGTATATATCATTGTAGTTTATAATTTTAGATAATCAAGTTAATTTAATTATTGTTCCTAACTAGTTATACATAGGAAATTATTGGATTAATTACTATGTTATTTGAAACACAAGCAAATGGTTTAAAAAAAGGTCATACATGAAGAAGCAAACAAATTGGCTAACCTTTAGGTTTCAAGTTGTCTCACTTTCTGCCCAGAAAATGTTATAATTTAGAGTGAACACTGTGTAGCTGCTGTCCACTTCTCAACGCTATTGAATAGGATGAGTCATCTAGGCAAATAAACAAACAGATTAGAGGATTTTTTCTAATGAAGAAACATAAATAAAATTAGAAATTTGTTCAAAACCTTATTAGTTCAATGCACATTAACATTTAAATTTTAGTACCAATTTAATTAATTTTGTTTTTAATATTGCTGTTTGTTCTTTGTTTTTAGTTCTGTTTTTAACTCTATTTATAATTAAATGTTTATGTAATTCTATACAATATTCTATAATAATAATTAATACTCCAGCAGTTTTGACTATCAGTTGATTGAGAACTAGAACAAACAATGACGGATTGTCATTTATATATATATGTATGTATGTATTTTTGCTTCTCTGTGTATATTTTATGAATGTGCTTATAATGAATGATATTTGATATACTTTATTATTCTTATTTAATTTATCTTTAGTCTGAAAAATATTTTTTAACCATTTCTTCTAGCCTTTGATGATGGATGTAAACTACACATTCCCTCTTGAATTTCCTTTCAACCCGTCTAGTATCCGATTGGAAGATATAGAAATTCCAGAAATCCTGAATCTTCCTATGCTAAGGAAGCTGTAAATGTACAGGTGTATTAATTATTTTAAAGCTCTACGTAAAGGTATGTATGTAGCTATCTAAGAAATGTTGGTTTTACATTTTTCAATAAATATTTAATTCAATTGTATATTGTTGTAGTAATATAAATTTTTAAAATCTATTTTATAACTTCTTCTGCATGTGTAGTGGGAAAAAATGCATACGTAGTAATTAATATTATTATGTTTTCTGTTCAAACAGCAAGTAATATGTTAAATAAATTTGAAAAATAGAGGAAATTCAGTAAAAATAAAAAATAAACAATATTCTTCCAAAAAAATTGATATTCACTTGTTTAGTTCTGAAAAAAAGCTTTAAAAAATTGGGTTGCATTTAAAATAAGTTGGGGAATCCTAACCTAAATCAAACAAGTACTAAGAATTGTGCAAGAGGAAATATATATTATTTATTAATGCTATTTTGGAATACTGTATTTTTGTGTCTATCTATTCCAACTGTTATATTGTTTCTACTTAAACCAGGAGAACTCACTAGAAAATGTATGTTGTGATAATACACATGTGAAATTTTTTCTCACACCCAAAGTTTTTATTTTTTACAACTACATATCAATTTATAAACCCTAAATAAAATTATTTTAATGGTTTTTATAGATAAAGGAGTAGCTAAAAAATATTAAATTAAAATTTTACAATGAAAACAATAACTTAATACAGAAAGTTTTGTATTTTTCCTCTCCTTTACCATAGGCAGGTGTTCATAATGTTGTGTTTTTATACATCATATTTTATCCTAATATGAGAAGTTTTCTATCAATAGTCAATATATCTACTTTTGGAAAAACATCAATAAAAATTAATATAGGAACATCTCATGTATATAAGTTGATTTTTTGAAAACTATTTGAATTTTGAGATGAACTGAATTATTTTCAGTTGTAGAATTTTTATTTGTCAAAAAACATTTATTTTTAAGAAGTTGATTTATTAACTTTTGGTAGAGACCCTTCATCTGTAATTTCACTAAGACAGTCTCACATTTTACGTAATTAGATGTTTCCAAATTTTTTGACATATTTGTTTTAACTAAATTAAATGTATCTTTAACAGAGAGTTTAAATTAGAAACTAACTTCACTGTTAGAAGGACTAACTTTGTGACAATCGGGTAAAAATTTCTATCTTCCATGGATGACAGTTTTCCCACTATGTCCCGTTGAACCTTACTGGAATTCTAGTAATACGTTAGGAATTATTGACAATAAACCTAAAAATATTAGGCACCATTTTGAAATATCTGTCATGTTAGCCCTATGCACCCCAAGGGAATGGTAAACCTTTTTCTATTGTCTTTTTCAAACTGTTTTACATCAGAAATTAATTTATAATTTCTTCTTGGTTAACTTGTAATTTTACTAGACTAAAGGCCGAAGAAAGTGTTCTTTCAGAACTCGCTATGGAGAGAAAATCTCCCAGTTTGAGGAAGTCCTTGTTAATAAAACATTCTCTGTAGTAGTTAACAATGCACAAACTTTGAATAGGGCTCTGCAGACATCTTTCCCCACATCCCCACTGCCGTGAGTTCTCCTTGGTTAGTATATCAATCATAAAAATAAAAAATGTTTAAGTATATTTTTTTCTTTTGTTTCAGGCAGCCATAATTTCACTTAGCAACGAATAGCATTTTGATTAATATTAAATAGGATTAAAAATTAAATTGATAGTCCTATAAAAAAAAAAGTGTTAAGAAGGTTAGATGTGCCTTAGCTAGGCGGGTTACTAGCTTACAATAATGTAGAGTGTACATAAATGATAGCATTCCATGTTTGAAAAAGAAACTAAACTGTACTTATTCTTTGTAAATTGATACATTTTTTTAAATATTTATTTTATCTTTTTTATTTAATTTGTAGACATTTATTATTATTGTTTATCATAAAAGTATATATTTTTATTTTATGGTCGATTAACCTTCATTTTATGTAATGAAAATAATTGTATTAGAATATTGTGGACTAGTCAACGATTTGCACAACTGAAAAATGTGCCAGTTTTACACTATTTTGCATTGAATAAAAAAAAAATTAGGATTGAAGTCATACATTTTTTTTATATGTAAGTAATTAAAAAAATGAATGTATTGTTGATTTTACTTTCAGATTACCAAGACTTATTTTATTATTATAATTCTATCTCCTCAGCATATATTAATTGTTAGACTCTCTATTTTTGTGATTTTATACCTATTTTATTTAATTATGTTATATTATTGAGGTTATTTTATGTAAATAAAGATCCATCCTCTACTTTATAATTTATCATTGTGGATGACTCTCAGGAAATATTTTGTTTAAAATTATTGTTCTTGCTCTGCCTTTACTTACGTTAATCCAAAGATATAATAGTTTTTCTTGACCCTTATTATGAAATGATAACTTCTTGCCTGTATCTTGTATATTAAATAGAATTCTGTACAATATTCCCTGTTATTTAGGTATATTAAAATAATAATATATAAAAGAAAAATATATTGAATGTTATCACAATAAAAAAAAAATTATAAAAATTATTTGTTTTAATGGTTGGAACCCTCCGGAATTACTATTGATTTGTTTTGACCCATTTATTCCCTTTAGTGGAGGTACCTCTTTGGTTAGGGATGGTTAGGTATGGTATGGTTATGAGAAAGTACTTGAAATCTAAAATGTGATAAGTTTCTTTCTGTTTCAAGGTAAGATAAAATTTTGATTGGTAAAAATAAAAAAAAATTATAGATTAACTTTTTTTTGTTTTGTTTTTTCGGCTAAGACTCTCATTGGAGTCCTATACTGCCTAACCATGGTTGGGGGTCAAAATTTTTCATTTTGTGGGACCGCCACACAATGAAAAAAGTCAACGTCCCAGGCGGGATTCGAACCGGCACAGCCAATAGATCTATATCTAACTTGATTTACATGCTTATGTCAAACGAAGCAATTTATATAAAACATGTTAATTTTTACTCTTTCCTTGTAAAAAAAGTCACGTCAAATATTTTCTTCTTGATTGTATTGAACATAAATATTGTCCAGATTTAGTAAAGCAGGAATGAGCTATTGGCCGTCAAACCCAATTCATGAAATAACCGCTTGATTTTCCAGTTTAGTTTACATTGACATTGAGATAAACTATATGATTAATTTTTTTAATATATATCATATAGTTTATAATATATATATATATATATTTAAACTATATGATTTGATTGCTTGTAGTTTTCTGTTGGCTCCTCGTCTTAAAAAATTTACAGAAACTTATCATTTTTGTGTGTCCTTACTTAACTTGTTTTCCTTAAGCTCAAATCTTTTATTATAGAGTCAAATTTCAATTTAAAAAATAATTTAATTGATTTGAAACCTGTTACCAATAATGCTTGTGTGGTTGTTAATTAAATAAAACATATTTGGCAACAATTTACTAGGCTTCATCCCAAAAGCCTTTCTTATATTTATATACTAATCTATACATTTGAAAATTCAAATTAAAACATTATGCCTTAATAATCACCAATACATAGTTCAACACTTCAAAGTGTACACTTTGGGTCCCTCTCTTCAAACACACTGGGGAGAGCACACTTTTTTGGATTTTGTCAACCTCTTCAGGATTTTTCTTCTGTACTAATTTCTTTATATATGACAAGTTTTGGGGAGATATATCCTCAGACAATCTGTTATATGTATAACCCACTTTATCAACATAAATTTCCCTATACAAATAGTATTGAATTTAATTTTTTCAAGACTAAACTAATTTATGACACAGTAGTAAGAGCATTTAAGTTTTTATTTATCCTTTATAACAATGTAAGACTGACTCACAAGTCAAATGCTAATATACTTTAAATGACAACATTTTATTATCTAATTTCTTCCTCAATTCTTTTATTTGCTGTTTAATTATATTTTCAAAAGCAAAATTGCTGATCTTAATTTATTTCGTCATTTATAACAAATTCTTCTGATCCTCTTATAACATGTTAAAAGCTTAACTCCCTTAATCTATGTAAATGTTTAATTTTTAATATCAAAACTAATTTACAACAAAGTACTTCAATCAGAATAGAATTGTTAATTATTTGAAGTTTCGAGCCCCTAATCTCTTATAACAATCCAACTCACTTATAGAAAGGTTAAATTATTAGTCAAATTATAATATTTTTAATAACAATATTTTATTGTTATATTGCTATTTCACACATTAATAGAAAGATGGAATTATTTTATCATAAACAAATAATCATATATTTGAAATAAGAATATCTTATTGTTATTTTACTATTTCACATTTATCTCTATAGTTTATTAAGCTAACAAGAGTATAAAAGAATATACAATTGTCTATGCATAGTAAATAATAACTAATTAAAAATTGCAGTAAATAAATATATTCGAAAAATTACACATCTTTCTACTCCAATTAAACTAACCAAAAAAACGATAAAATGAAAGAAAATTCATAATTTAAAGAATATTGAAATAATAGTTTAACTAACTGTCTATAGATAGCAGCACAAGTCAAGAAAGGTAGGAAATAATAGTTTTCAGCAACACCGCAAGATGCCAGCACCATCCAAACACCTAATTCCAGCTGAAAATTTTTTATTTTGTATTAGGATATTAGGAAGTCACAAGAGTTCTAAGATCCCCCACCTAGATTTGACTTAGGCTGTTTGGATGGTGCTGGCATCTTGCGGCGCTAATTAAAACTAATATTTTCTACCTGTCTTGATTTGTGCTGCTATCTGTAAGCAGTTAGTTGAACTAATTATTTAAAATTCTCAAAAATTTAAATTAATTTATTTGGGCTATACTTGACTGGTGCTAACCTCTTGCGGTACTAGTTGGAACTATTATTTTCTGCCTTTCTTGCTAATATCTTTAGGCAGTTAATTGAACTATTATTTTACTTATAAATTGTACTTTTTTTCTTGTTTATTAATCGCTGTTACAATGATGTGAATAGTTTCAATCATATTTATTTATGCGTGCTTTTAATTAGTTCTTCTTCTTCGCTCTTCCCATTTAAATGGCCAAGTGTGGGAATGACAAAATAAATTCAGCAGTACTCCTGAGATTCTACAGGTTGCCGAACAGCTTAGTTAAAATTATTACTTTCTAAGGATAAATAACTATAGATTCATTTAAGCTCTCATTAACTTGATAAATAGTGGAGATATGATGTGAAACAGTATAATAACAATATGAAATACTAAAATAACAATAAAATATTGTAACTTAAAATATATCATCAATTGACTTTACCTATAATAAAATAATTCAACCTTTCTATGAGTGTACTGGATAGTTATAAAAGATCTGTTAGCCTAATACTTGTCAAAAAAAGTCTTATTTAGACAAAATTCCTTCTTCTATGAGAGCACTTTTAGGTAAATTTAATTAGTTATCTTTCAACACATAAAATACTGTTAAGAGCCAATGGTTCTCTTGAAAATAACAGACCAATTCTTGTAAATAAATGAAAAAATAGAAACATTTGCATTCGATTTTAATACATATTCAATTATCTTATAAACAGGTTTCATAAATCTAGATTTGATAAAGTGTGTCTTATTCCTTTGTGTAGAGAAGAAATCTTATTAAATGTAATAACTAGGATTGAGTGTTCTCAGAAATTCTTTATATGTGAATTTTTTTTTTTTATAAGATTTGAATTATGAAAATTACTTGGACTAATCTGACTATAGGATTATGATATCAGTCAGTCCTAAAGTAAAAAAAAATTAAAGACTCATTCCCTAGATTAGTTAAGGCCAATAGGAGTGAAATAAATAAAGTAGCAGACGCATTGAGAACTGTGTTCATTATTTATTAAACATATAAATATCTTTTTCTTAAATAAACACCTTGTAAGTAAAACAATATACAATTAGAAAAACATGGCATGTATTTTTCATCTCTTTCCTCTTTTTGATCCTGGAGCAGATGATGACGGAGATGCTAACAAAGCAGTGTTATGTAATGCTGATTTATTCAATGAACTATTTAAAAAAGAATGAGCCATGGCAGTAGCAGATAAAGATGGAAGAGTTTCGTTCTGTTGTTGAGATGAGGAGTTCATGTTCATTGAATGATAATTTCTAAAACCTAAAAAATAAAAATAAGACAGCATTAGTTTAAGAAAATGGTTCAAATATTAACTAAGCGCAGTTAAGGGTGAATCTCTAACAACAGAAAATTTCCAAGTCCTATTTAAATAAAATGGTTTCCGAGTATCATTGTAGAATCATGCACAATTCTCATTGACACAGCTGTTCCAGCACAACATTTTTTACATTCAAATACATCTAAACTTCAGGTCTAAATTAAAAGCTAGCAAAAATTATTTTTTATTATGTCAGATTTGGTTGATAGTGGCTTTAGCTAAGCTAACTTAAGAACATTCAGAATTTCATTATTCTTGAAGATAAGTTTTTTTGTTGAAAATCAGTACCTGAAAATTGCTCACTGTTTAAAAATCACACTTACACATTAAATTCATTTAATTTAAAGTTATGTCAGATAAATTTGAACATACACAAGGGTGACTGTTAGCTTGAGGTTAAACATATGTTTATTTAATCTGCAGTTCTGAGCTAATACCTTTTGTAATTTTCTAAAAAACATTAGTGTGTGATGATCAACTATCTTTATTTTTGTCCTGTAATTGTTTAACTATAATTCCATACTGGTAACTAAGTTTTTTCTTCCCTTTAACAAGGAAATAATTTAGTTGGGACTGCTTTACAAAATAGGCTCCAGTAGCGTGGATTTCAAACCCCATTCATATAGAATGCTATGAATTAGTACAGGCCTGACCTCCACTGAAAAGATATATAAGAGGGTTTGTTTTTGGCTGACTGCTTTTGACTGAGCATAGCGAGCGGAAGTAGACATCTGTGGTTTATGTAAACCAGTAATAATCAAAATAAAAATTTTGAAATTCTCACTTATTTGGTCAAATTTTCCCTTGTCCTCTTTCGGCAACTTTAATTAACAAAACTTTAGACAAATAGTTTTTTAGGGCCTAAAAAAATAAAATATATGGCTCATAAGGACAACACAGAATGAATTCAGGTTCTTAATCCATTTAAAAGTAAAAAGAGAAAAAATATTCCAATTATTTAATCTTTAATTTTAATTCTATAAAAAATAGAATTCTACCATGAAATTTTAAAATACAAACCGAATTACTAGTACCACTTCTTCCACGTTAATTATAGTCTAAGGCAAAGCGAATTTCCAACTACTATACTTTTCAATACATTTTAAAAAGCTTTATAAATTTAAGATATACAATAATACACACATAATGGAATATTGATGGTTACTTCAGTGGTTTTAAGTACATTTCCACTAACTTTCTGAAAAATACAATTAAAGGTTCTCTCATTTAAGAAAATTACAACTGTTTAATTAATTTTCTGATTGAATAGATTTATAATTTATACTTAAATCTGTTCAGTCAAAAAAATTATTGAAAAGTTATTTTTTTCCTAAAAGAGAGAACCTTCAATCGTATTTTTTGTAAAGCTAGAGGAAATGTACTTAGCACCACTGTGAAGTAAGCCATCGATATTTAGCATGATAAATAATTTGTAAGTACCTGAAAATGGAGATGGCCCCATAGTTAGAGACACTGCTTCATTGGTAGCTTTCATGCTAAAGTTCTTTTTACTAAAAATGTCAGTATAATCTTCCAATTTTCTCTTTCTTAGCTCAAGATGCTGTACTTTCAGATTAGAAATCTGAGCATGGACAAACTGAAATCTTCCTGCTAGAGCAACAAAGCATTCGTATAAACGCTGCATTGTAGTAGACAATTCTTGAGGAGTGAAGGCAGCTGGATTCAACTCACACATAATACTCTTTTCAGTGTTTTCAAGTTCAATACGCAGAGCAACTACCTGAGCTTGAAATTTGTTCGCTAGTTGCAAGAAATAATCAGTAACTATCGAGTTATCACATGGAAATCCACCAGGATAGTCCATAGCTTTCTGGGCTATTTCTACATCAGCAAGAGCTTTTACAGTTTCTTCTTTCAATTTTGAATTTAGCATCTTATTTTTATTCACAGCTCGTTCTAACTTCATAACAGATTTTTTAACATTTTCAGCATCGCTGGATATTTTGTTAATAGGTTTCAAACTTGCTCTTGAAACTTCTAGGCACAAATGCTTTTGGTCTTTTATGTGATTTTTAAAAGATTCAACCATTTCTAACACTAAGGGATGAACAGCTTGACATTTTGGAGGCACATGTCCTTGAGACTTACTTGCATTCAAATCAGAAGATTTTGTTCCGTACAGGGGAGTAGCTGTGTTGCCAGTTATAGTTAACATGGACTTCCCACCAATAGCAGTTGAACTGTAATATAAACCACTTAAACCTACTCCACTGCTAAGACCTTGAGTTGTACTGGCAGCTTGAGTAGTAGTACCAGTACCAAAAGTAAAACCTGATGATGTTAATGCAGTTGACGTGACAGATTTAGGAGTTAATGACGTACCAAAAGTAAGAGATGATTGTGTAGCAGTGGTTGGAGTTCCAAAACTAAGTGTTGGAGCTTTAGATATATTAAAACCTACAGATGTTGTTTGAGGTGGATTAAAATTTACAGAAGGGGTAGCAGCCGTCGATGTTGCAAGAACTGAAGTAGTTGTAGTGCTCGCTCCAAAACCTGGCTGTCCTACACTGCTAGTGAAGCCAAAACCAGTCTGGGCTGTAGTAGCGGTAAGAGATGGTTGAGTATTTCCAACACCAAAACTTACAGAAGACTGAGGTGTGCCAAAACCAGTTTTCTGTTGCGTTGTTCCAAAGGAAAGGGCAGTATTACCAAAAGCTGGTGTAGATGTAGGTGTTCCAAAAGCTGGTGTAGATGTAGGTGCTCCGAAAGCTGGTGTTGATGTTGGTACTCCAAAAGCTGGTGTAGAGGTAGGTGCTCCAAAAGCTGGAGCAGTTGTAGTTGCTCCAAATGTAGGTGCAGATGTGGGTGCTCCAAAAGCTGGTGTTGTTGTAGAAGTCCCAAAAGATGGCTGTGTTGTAGGATTTCCAAATGAAGGAGCAGCAGCTGTTTGGCCAAAAGTTGATGTTTGGCCAAATGCTGGAGTAGCTGATGGAAAAGCAGGTTGCTGAGAAGTTCCAAATGTACCAGTGCTAGAACTTGCTGTTCCAAATGCTGGTTGTTGACCAAAGCCTCCTGTTGTTCCTGGAGTGGCAGATTTTTGGCCAAACGGTGAAGAGGTATTCCCAAACATGATAATGACACTATTAAAAAGTCACCAAGTTGACTGCATATAAATCGGCATCGGTCAAGAAATAAAAAACATTTTCAACACAAAACTTTCATATACATTGTAATTAATATTTATATATTTCTAATCTATATAACTTAAGATGGATACAAATATTGATAGGTAAAAACAATTGATAAACCAATAAAACTTCCCTCCACTATTTGAACCTACCAGTCAGCACAATCTGAAAGGTTATTGCCAAAGAGCAAACAACTATTTCTGTTCTACTACTTCATGTATTATACCGGCTTACTTCTTTTTGTCTCCGACGTATCCGGGCTTTTCTCTCATCGTCAGAACTGCAATATAAATGATTTCAACATTTCACATATGTATTTTCTACAGTTTCCTGTAGAAAATACAAAAACTCTTTAGTATAGAAGTTCAAAATTAAGTTTGACAAAGCATACAGTATAATTAGAGTAAGTTTCCATGTAAAATTAGGACCTATTATTACTTTAACGAAATAAAATCATATGGATAAAATCAACGAAAAAACTGAAGAACGGGTAACAAACAAATTATCAACATAATTGGTAATGTTATCCCCATGGTCTGTAAAAGGCCCCTTAATAGTGCCACACTCGTTCTTTTGAAATATTATTTTTATTTTTGCAATTTCACAGTTTTGCTTCCTGATAACTTAATCATATAAGGTTAATAACTAATTGATTAATAATAATATAGTAGTGAGAATTTGAGTTTAAGACATTGCTAACCCAAGTTCGATAGATAAATATTAAGATACAGTAGCACACTTTAAATGATCTTTATTAGGAAGCAAAACCGTGATATCACAAAAAAAAAAAAAATTACGATTAAAAGAACGATTGTAGCACGGTTTCGGGACCTTTTTCCCACTATGAGAATTACATTAATATTGAGTTTGGCAATTTTTTTTACCTTTTCTTCAGTTTTTTCGTTAATTCTACCCATATAATTTTTAACTATCTTTCTTTCTGAATCCAAATTGGTTAG
Source organism: Halyomorpha halys (assembly GCF_000696795.3). Lineage (NCBI taxonomy): Eukaryota > Metazoa > Arthropoda > Insecta > Hemiptera > Pentatomidae > Halyomorpha > Halyomorpha halys. The sequence continues at coordinate 1,372,537 of NW_027107765.1, read as the reverse complement.
TTTAATATATTCCGCTTTCCAAAACATTTCACATTCCATCCACGGTTAACAGATAAGCTCTTTTCCACTATTATAACAAATTTGGGTTTGGACCCAAAAAAGTTATTTGAGCTCAATTTTACGTTGCATACTGTTTTTTTATGATTCCAGGAAGCTACATGAAAAACTGGAAAATTTTTGACGATGGTTCACTCGCTCGAAATTTTCGCCCAGAAAATGAAGCATTTTTTGGAAAACACCATATGCTAATTGGTGATCCGTTCATCATAAAGGAATGATAGATGAAAATGAAAATGGTTCTTAGCGTTGTTTGAGAAAAACAGAAGGGTTTTTATAATGTGTAGTACCGTTCTTGATGGTTATACTGTTGGAATGACAAAAGAAAGATCAGGGCTGAATGGCTAGTTGGGATGCTGTACCAATCAGTCTACAATATTTGAGTAGTACAGATCAAAGAGAGGCTCCTCTGTGAACAAAACCTGATTACTAGTCGTCATATAATCGTCTCTCTCTCTCTGATATATTCCATGGAATTGGGGAATCCTTGTGGGTGCCTTGATGAAATTCCTGCTCCCTCTATATCCATCATTCTAGGTCCGCACTGAGATGGGTATATAGCTCAATTTGGAGCATGTATCATGTCGATTTCTCAATAGTATCAGCAAATTGATCTTCTGATCCAGTTGTGGCCTTCATTCAGTCTCAGGTTGCCCTCAGCTCAATACTATTTTTCTCTCAAAATTGCTGTAGGGAGTCATGAGTATTTTTAATTGAGTTATTTGAAATTAGAATACCTCTTGGAGGAGTTTCAACAGAACGTGCTTCTAAATACAAAGATAAGTATCTCACTAAGGCCTCCAAGTACCCATGGTAGAAAAAGGTAGTACTCAATTTGAATTATGTTTTTCTTCACCTAATGCATTAGCTAATTTTTATTTTCTGCTTTGAAGGGATCAGAAAAAAAAATTAGAAGTAAATTTCAAGGAATGATATCCAATTTCTCAAAGAAAAGTATCAACACCATGAGCTATCCCCTTGTAAGAAAAGTGATCCTTAACTTCAAACTTGGCATAATCAATCATGGGTTTCAAGTCTTTGTATCAAGATGAGGTAGTAATTGTTATGGAAGTTTTTATTTTATTTTATTTTTTAAGAAAAAACTTAACTATTTTTTCTCATCTTTTTGATTCATAAAATTAATTTAACGGTTTTTGTAAAAAAGTCTAAAAAAATAATTAATAGGTAACTACATAATAAGTTATTTTGGAGAAGTTAATGATAAAATTATTAAAAATTGTTTTTAATCCTTTATTTTTAAAATACTGAAACTGAAGCTCCAATCAAATATTTCTCCTAATGGTAAAAATAATAGGAAGATAGTCTGGGCGCAGTCAATGAAAAAACTCAAATAGTCAAACTATCTGGGTTTTTTCTTTGACCGCACAGATACCATCTTTCTTTTATTATCACACACAGTCAATCATCGATCTTCCAGTACTTTTCCTGTTTTGACATTAAGATAATTGTTGTTTGTTTATTAAGTTGAAAAAAAAATTGAAGGGGTGATTTTAATTTGTTTTTGTTTTTTCAATATATATTTCTTACTAAACTTTCATCTCATAAGGCCTTACTCTAAGGAATATAAGGAATATTTAATACTCTAAGGAATATAACTTTGCCTCTGGAATCATAACTTATGAGAACATGACTTTTCCAGTAAACAATAATTCTTCTGGTTAAATAAATAAAACACAAAACAGCATAGCGATGATTATCTAGACATCTATTATCTTGACTAATCTAGACTTTTTGGCTGGAAAAGGTAAAAGAGAGAAATTGGATCGGTTTGAAACAACTTCCCAAGTTAGATTGCTCCGAAAAACTGTGGCTTCAAAGAGGAAGGTATTCGCTTTGTGACTTAAGTCAACAAAGAAAATATTGGCAATTTCTCTGTTATAACACTTGGGACTTGCAAAATTCCTTCTTTGCCAAGGCTAAAAACCCACGGCAATCAGAATTCAAAATGTAATGGTTTAAGTTACTTAGCCATACTTCATCAAAACTAAAAGGATGTCAGGATGTATGTTGAAAGTTTTTATGACTGGTATTTGAACCAGCGATTGCATGGATGTAAAAATAACAAGGGATGAGCCAGACAAAAATATTACAGCTCTGGAGTTTGAGTGATAAAGCAACATAAGAACAAAACAAAACAGAAAATATTTACTTTAAAAAAGATAAAGTTCTAATAGCTAATATTATTTTTTATTTATATTTTTTGAGTATAATTATAAACAACTGTCAGCATTACAACATCCTAACATTTAAATAAAAATAAATTAGATAAACAGTGCTCTACTGTATACAGTGTAATCTCAGTAATCTGAACTGCTATAAAAAAAATTTGAGAAATTATTTTATTTGAGCAAATTAAGTAGGCAATGACATTTTAGTTTTCAAATAAAATTGTTCTTGTGTAAAGACATTTTTAACTTCCTGATCTATAGGGATGTTATTACGACCATGAAAATCGAAAGTGAAAATGTCTACATGTTTCGATATCGAGTAATCTAATTCTTATTAAAGTTTTGATATTATATTTTGTTGAAATGGGAATTACTTGATATCTATTGTATAAATCATTTGATTATTTAAAACTAATTTAATTAACTATAGAAATTTGTATAATACAAATTTTTTTGGTGAACTCATTTTTTAGCATGTTTTAAATAAATCCATAGTTTTTTTTATTTATAATTTTTTCGCTTATAGATGAACAGTTGAACAATTTTAACAAATCAAATCATCACTTAGCATTACTGAGGATGTAAAAGAAAGAACAAAAGTTGTTGCTGCCCAAAATATGGCTAGTGGCATAAAGCGATGTTACAAGACTCACAGCACCTGAAGAAATGTTAATGGAAAGAGAGAGAGTGATAATCTTTCCTGATACTTTCAGTAATCCAAAAACCTACCTGCAGAAATTGATTCAGATTACCGAGACTACACCGTACTTCAATTCGACTTATACATTAAAAGATTTTACCTGATTTTGAAGTTTACTTAAATATCTTAGGTAAATGTACTTAGGTGAAGGAATACAAAACAAAAAGTTAAAATTTGATTTTAATTATTATCAAAAAGTTATAACACAAATATTTATTTATATTTTCTCTCATATAAATTGTTATGAAAAATAATTTATTTTAAAATTTAAAACTAAAGTAATACAACTTCAAAGTAAAAAATAAAATGAGGCACTCAGTTGTAAAACATTTTACCTAACATTTTTTGGGAATTTGGTTTTCGCCACCACAAAATTCCAGTAAGACAGATTGTTGAAAGAATATTCAGGAAACTTCTTTTTTAAAAGGAATAATGTTGGTATTAAGTTATGGCAAATGACTGCTGGGCGAATGCAAAACATTGTAAATAACAGACATTTTAGAAATTTAATTTGTTAGTTACTAGGTTTTACGACTGAATACCTAAAATATACTCATAAAGAACATTTTGATTAGAATACTTTGTTAATGAAAACAAAACTTGATAAAATGTCTTATCATTAACGCTTAGAAATACCTTATGGAATGGAATTTATAATAGTAATAATGAATTTAAAATTTCATCTAAATAATCTATTTCATCTAAAGAATTATTAGTATAATTAAAAAAATATATTTATGTAAAATAAAAATTCTTGAGCCCAATTAATAGTGTTGTAAATACAAGTAAAAGCTCTTATATTTACTACATTATATTTAAAAAGACAATCAATTATCACAGGCATTATCACATAGATTCTATAAAAACAGTTATTTAATATCAAAACATAGATAAGTCAATTATAACTTTTTAAAATCTGTTGAACTATAAAATTGTTACATTTTGATTCAGCTTTTAAAAAAGCTTAACAAAATATTTATATTGATGTAAAATTAATGCTCTTTAAATACTTGATACTATATCAAGTAACCATTTGAGAGATCTCTAAGCTGCAATTACAAACAAAGTACTTGCGACTAAGAATATGAACATTAATCCTAGCTGCAGAGTTTGTACTAAGATGCTTCTGCACAATTATTTCTTCAACAAAACTGTAAAAGTAAATGAAAACATTTTAAAATAAATCATTATAAAAATTAACCATTTAATAAAAATGTTAACATGAAGTATCTAAAAAAAAAAAATTAAATAAAAATATCTTTTTCTGAATATAGCTACTACCCACTACTTCTAATATGTGTGACCCCATGCTGGGACCTATATGCTGATAGGCTTCACTTAACTGTGGAGGGCGGACGCTATGTGTTCCCTTTGATTAGACTCTTTGTGGATGCCACACATAAAAAATACTGTTCCACTTTTGAGACAAACCATTGAGAAAAACATAATGAGCCATTTTTATATGCAGGTTTTTGCTTATTTTTAGCACTTAGTATTAAGTTAAATTTATATATTATTTTAACTTCATTTATATGTTAGATTATTATATTAAAACCAAAAATTATTTACAATTAACGCATAGTAGCAATAATACATTCTTTTAACAGCAGTGTTTCCTGGATTAATTACTCAATAGTTTTATTCAAACATACAAGATATAGGAATACAAACCATTTGTGCCATCGTATTTTGAAATATTTATTTCTTGGTTTCCCATGCCGTCAGCTAAAAACTAAAGAACTTTTGGCGAGAGCATTTGGGTTAATTTGAATAACTGTTGTAGCAGCTCTTTCTTCAGCAACTTCAACCACTTCTGTGTCACGATCCTGAAATTAAAGAATGACATTTATTCATAAAAATATATATAAATTAGCCAATTACACAATAAAAATATAAATTGAAACTTTCATTAGATTAAATAAACTATTCAAAATACATTATAATATTGTTTTTATACTTCTGCATTACAACCTTTGCTGCCTAACTAACCTTTTCACACTCACCTTTATACAATCTTTTTAAATAATGTGTGGTAAGTAAAATTTATAAACTCACTAGTTCTGTGAAAGAAATAAGCCTTTCGTTTGGAGTAGTAGGAGGCGCGACTGATGACAAAATTTCATCTTTCCTCACTAATGGTGAGTCTAAGTCCATTACTGCATTCCTAGATGCTCCTTCTATATCTAAACGAAGACCTTCCCGAGGGCCTTTCAAAGAGCTTGTGATTCCGGCAGTGTTCAAGTCTGGGCTTGAAGATGGTCTCTTTGGTGATGATGAGGGTGAGATTAAATTCACTGTAGTTGTAGAAGGTGATATATCTAGAAAATTCAAAAAGAGGTTGTAAATATTTTACCATCACCAAGTATTTCATAATTAATAAAAGTTAAAAGATTAAAACATACTTTAATTAAGCTATTTTTAATGTCAGACAAAATTCATGATGATAAAAAAAAAAATAAGAAAGAAAAACGATGACGTAAATGATAATCATAAAACAGCTTCTTACACTGCAGATTAAAAAATTAACACAGCCTTAAATTTTGAGGTTTCACATTTCAACATATGTTGAATACAAAAACACACCATATATCATATTATTTACTGATATTAAAAAATAATGAACAATTGTGTAATATTCAGCAGCTTTTTTACATTTGTGAAAAAATTGAATTGACTATTTGACTATTTAAATAATATCGGAAGATCGTTGATTGATGTGAATATATAAAAGGAAGATGGTTTAGGTACAGTCACAGGAAAAACTCAAAGAGTAATTAAACTATTTAATGTGGGCTGATATTTTGCCCCATGTTGCAGGGCTTCATCAGGGCTAAAATAAGTTAATGAAGTGAAAAAACAGATAACATGAAGTGAAAGTGAACTAAGGTATAACTAATTATGATTTAAAAGATGTGATAAATTATATAAAAGTGAACAAAGGACATTAAAGAAAATAAAAATAAGAACAGGGAAAAATATAAATAAACAAGAATTACAAAAAGGTTTTAGAAAATTAATGAAAATGAAAATAATAACAAAGAAAAAGTAAACAAAAAAGAAATACAGCACACACTAAAAGAAGGAAAAAGGGGGAGTATAAGAGTAAAAAATCAAGAATTTAAATCATAATTAGCCATGTTACCTTATTTTAGTGTTGGTATCTTTTTTAGCCCTGATGAAGAACCCTGCAACATGGAGCAAAATGGCTCATATTAAACAGTTTAATAGCTATTTGAGTTTTTTCTTTGACCTTTTATATTTAAACAATAATTTAATGAGCAAAGATGGACTCAAAGGAAGAGTCTTACAACATGAAAACCATGAACATTATGATAAATACGGGGTAGCCAAATGAAGAGGATCACAACAGAAAGAGTATTGGATCAACAATACTACTTAAGACAAAATGTTTGTAACAATCAAAGGCTTACTGGTTTAAATCGAGGGCATTAACTATCTATCGAGCTTGTGAAGTTTCTTATATTAAATCAGAACAGGAAAGAGAATTATAATTTAATTTTTTTCATTTTCAGTATACTGATTACTTTAGTAGTTTCAGTATACAGTATGAACCCTTGTTATTTTTGTTACATTAATTCTTTTCTCTCTTAAATAAAATCAATTATTATAGGTCTATCATTAAACTCAAATAATTTTGACGAGAAGCATAAGCTTATCTATAATGCAATTGATATGCAAAGAATACGGGTAAAACCAATTTTTTTTACTTGTAATTGCAAAGAGGGCCTTTGACTAAATAAAAATAAAATAGATTACTGTCGGATTTAAGTATCCGATATTTTCGGTCCTTTTTTGAATTTGAGTAAAGTTGGGATCGAGGGTCTCATTTTCTGATGCCCCCCTTTACCTCGGACACCAGAAAACCCCGAAGACACTGCCACTGCGATCCTGTCTAAATTATCTATCGCAACATGCAAGATAGAACATGGACCGCCCCTACTACCATGCTACAGCTGAGGACATGCTGGCCAGCCACCGATCGAGACAGACCTATTCTTTCTGACACCAGACCAAGATTCATGGTTTTCACCATTTCACCCATACACACCTGGACGAGGGAAGCTGCAATAGGATGCAGAAGTGACCGCGACAACGAAGCTTCCAACATAGTCACTCAGATAAGCCAATATAATCTATGAGACCACTTAAGTTCTATTCTTAAATCATATAACCAAAATGATTACTACTAAACACACCTACCTCAGTTGCCCCTTCAGGGTAGTAATATTTGAATAAAGAAAATATATGCATGTTCATTAACAGAAAAGGTCTCACATTTTCAACCACCCCTTTGTTCTAAACTAATTATATACAACTTAAAAATACAATCGGGGTACCTGAAGTAGGGCACGACCAGGTCCGGATGTAAACAATTACCTTCTAAACAAATCTGAGGTCTTGAAATAAGCAGCCCCTTCAACCTGGCAACTTCCTTTCTAAGAAATACAACCTCCTTGACGAGAGCTTGATTAGTGTAACACATTTTTTCATATTTCTCTCTTAAATCAGCTACCCACTTTTTTCTTTTTTCACGGCACTTCATTGCAGCAATCCTACAAAATTGTAAAGCAGGTATTATACTTATATTTTAAAAAAATTAATAATAAATAACACCAATACTCTTTTTAAAAAAAACCGATAACTCCAATAATTATTTTCTCTATTATATATTATTAAGTTTAATCTCATCTTTTTTTTTTTCTAATAAAAACAGGATGTTCCTTAATCTATGAAGTACAATGTATCCTGGTTAAGTGGCTCCTGGATATGTGAGAAACCTCTATTACTGATTATTACAATGAGGTTCTGACACTTTTGCATTGATATAGCTCTCTTACTGAGAATTTTTAAACCTTTGTAATTGAGATTTGCAATCTTAGATTTTTTTCGATGTTCGCTTCTATTACTTATAGATTTTGTGACAGATAGCCTCTATAGGTAAGGCAAGTTATCTTTAAGGTTTGGACAGGTTGCAACACATTTGTTCACAAACATTGAAATTTCTTCTGCACATGCTTTGTTTTTCACAACTATCAAAGGTTTTATATGATAAACTAGTGAATAAAAGAGCTCAAAATGTCTAAACGAAAATGTAATTCACTGACAAATTAAAACTATAGTTGGATTATGATAGTGGAAAGACACACAGTGAACTGTGTAAGGAGTTTAATGTACCAAAGTCTACCCTTTATAAATATTTTGAAATGTCAAATATTAATGATCCCGGCATATTTGATCAAATATATATCATTGAGAAACACCTTAAAGCAAGCAGCATTCATATAGAAACCAATATAACTGATTTTTTTTTTTTTTTGCCTATAACATAATAAGCTTCTGTCATGATTATTGTCTTTACGGCAACCCTTCTGGAGTACTTATTCTATAAATACTGGGGCATTAACTATTTGAAAATTCATGCCATTACAACACATAGATTTGTAACTGACCAGAACTCTTTTCTTCCCTTTCCACCCTAAGCTTTGCGGATATTTCGTCTATTTAAAGACAAAATTTTAAAGTTTATCAGTTTCTAAGATTTTCCAGTTGTAGAATTTTCCTAATTATAATGGCCATGAAAGGTCTCTTTTCTATGGGCTACAGAAGAACATTATAAAGAAAGTTATTGTATATAAAAATATTGCGTAGTAAAAATCTACAATTATTACTTTCAATACCTGTTCCGTTCTAGACTCTTCCTTTTTCTATCTGTTTCTGGGTCCTCTGGCACTGTTAATGGAACTTGTTTTTCTTTTCTGGACTAAACAAAAAAAAAAAAAAAAAGAAGCATAAATAAGATAATATTGCCGTAGTTATAAAAACAAGCTTGGAAGTAAAAGATTACTTTTAGTCAGGTTATATCACTGATTAACTGAAGAGCTACCTCTAAAATGGTTTAAGTGACATTTTTTAAATCTGTTAAGAGGCAAAAGAAAAAAAAGGTTTTACTTTTAATTGATCAAATAGTTTAGGAAATAAGGTCACAGCCAATACCATAACCTGCTGTTCTGAAAGAGGGATTACCTTATCACCCAAAATATAACCCAATAATATAATATATAAATATTTATATAAAATATAAATACATATAGCTCTGTTCCGTGGCAGAGTGAAAAAACAGGCCACTTAGCAAATGGGCCATGTACTCACAAGCAAAGATTTAATGATGAAAATATAAAATAGAAGTGACCAGAAAGAAAATACTGGAAGTTGACCCCTGATAGGTTTGGATGCTATCAGAGACAAAAAGAAGAAACATCCAAAACTCCAGCGTAATGTACATTGGGGACATTAATATTTAATTTGGAGACTTTATTTTTTTCTCATTTATTCTTGTTACACATGCACTGTCTTAAAATTGATTAAACATACTCATAATAAAACTAAAGAAACAAGCTATAAGCATAGCATACAAATATACTTGTGTTTAAAAATACCAAAAATTAATCAAGTCCTTTAGTTAACAAATATACATAATGCAATGAGGTACCTGATGGTCAACTTTGGAATCTTGAACAATGTAGTGTTCGGGATTAGAAATGATTTTCTGTTTTGGAGTTTTCAGTAATGCTTCTTTTAGTTTCTGCAAATAAAAAACAAATCATATTAAAAATTTCAAGCATTAGGTCAGGCCTATATCAGTTTCTTTTACTTTCTTTCTTTGTATATAAGTTTGTGTACGAACATAAACTTTTTAAAATTTGTTTTCTTTTAAGATAACCCAATGAAGGATGTTACATTTATCAATTTAAACTTAACAATAGGGCTGAAAAGTTCGTAGGCTAACATAGAAAACAATTTTTTTTTTTTTATAAAATTTGATTTTATTATTCAATATAGTTGCCTTTGAGTTGCACCCTTAGAGGGCGATACAACGATTATAGTGGTCATACAATTTTTCAAAACCATTTCTATAGTATATGTCTTTAGTCTCAAAATAGGCCTCAATTTCGGTGATTATCTTTTCATCGGCACTAAATTTCTTTCCAGCGAGCATTCTCTTGAGGTCTGAGAACAGGATAAAGTCGCTGGGGACCAGATCTGGAGGATAAATTCGGGTTTATTACGATAGAACAGCTCCAAACACTGCTCAGAATCATCAATTTGTTGTTTTTGGTCGATTATGTGCTCGCACGGGACCCACTTTGCACAGAGCTTTTGCATACCAAAATACTCATTTACGATATGTCCAACATATTCCTTTAATATCAATAGAGTCTCAGCTATCTCAATCAACTTCACTTTACGGTCATCCAAAATTATTTTGTGGACTTTTTGATGTTTTCGTCGATAACAGCCTCTTTGGGGCATCCATTGCGTGCATCATCTTCAGTGCTCATTTCACCTTGTTTAAACTTATCAAACCAATTCTCAAAAGTTGATTTTCCTGATGCAGAGTCCGAATAATATTTGTCAAGCCAAATCTTGGCTTCATCAATATTTTTTTTGCCAGAAAGCAATACTTTATTAACACTCAAAATTTCTTTTTATCCATTTTTTCAAACAAAAGTTGCTTCACTCAAAATGCTATATCTCACAAACTAATAGTCAGACAGCTGTCAAATGTATATACTTATCTTTTGAATGAAATAAGAATCATATGGATTTAATACTTGTAGCACCATGTATGTGTCAGCCTATGAACTTTTCAGCCCACATGTTATAACTCGAATCAACACTAATACTTTTTTAAATGCTACATGATCTTCTTTAATACAATTTTTAAAAAAGATCTGTAAGAATTACAATAAAAACTCTAAAAATCATTTTTTTTTTTTTTTTTTTTTGTTACATGTTGATTACTTACTTCAAGATCATAACACAGCCAATTTAATTCATAATTTTTTAGAACATGTAGTTTTTCATTAATTTGTAAGTTTCTTACTTTCACTTACCTATACATGAAATAGATAGTAAGGGAAAGTATTTTCATCAGGTCAAATTTCGAAGTCAAGTTTTCAACAGAAATTCACGTTTTGAGGTTTCAAAAAATCTTGCTCTTAAGTACCTTTCATATTTTTTAATTACCAGTTCTCATTCCTTGTAATAATAAACAATCTATACATAAAAAATATTACAGAATTTTATGAATAAATAAAGGAGAAAAAAGGAAAAATAGTTACAACCGATTCGAATAGAAAAGTCGAGACCACCTTATCTTTTATTGTAGCATGAAGGCTTCGTTATCTTTTTAATGCAACTTACATTTTTATTGCAACAGAAAAATAAAAATTATTTGTTCATAATTTTCGCCTTTCTTGATGATTTTTTTTATTTTGAAAACCACAAAAATAGCCTTAACTTCAATACGAGCCCACTAATCTCCACAAAACTTTTGGACGTAAGCTGGTTAGTAGGAGAAAGTTGCAAGATGTGCACACTGCAACAGATTTTTTTTTTATCATAGTCATTTCAATAGTTTTATTACCAATTTATATTTTTATAAAAATAATATTTTTCAAAAAAAGAGAACAATCTATTTCAGATTTTTTTTTTCATACTGTAAATGAAGTTTGGATAATAGATTTGATTCTTTCTTCTTCAAAAGATACTTTCACACCGTATAGAAAGAGCAGTAATTTAAAAATAAAATCAGGCAGAAATTGATTAAAACAACAGAAAATAAACACATTTTTTTATGATATTCATCTGATTGATTCCTGATAAATTACTTGGTATTATTATCACATTTAAGCTTCTAGTCCATCCATAGATCTTTTATAATTTCAAAAAAATTTTAATAGAGAAATCATTATTTTATTGAATTTTAACTACCAGGGAGAATATTAATCAAATGGATCAATTAATAATTTATATTACCAAATACTATAAGATATGTTAAAAGAATAAATATTATTTGAGGTACTAAGGCAGCCTGTGCTAAGTATGTTAACACTCTGATGCAGTTGCCATATCTCCTGATCCACAAAGTAGTTTATTTGTACCTCCCCTTAAGCCGCTCAGGTTGGGGATCAATCCTTCTGACTCAGGTAATCAAAGCAGACAGTGTTATAACCTTCACTTGTTCTGTAGGAAAGTGTTGGGTCTCTGAGAAACCTTGCCAGTATTCCCGCTGATATTCCATGAGGAATCAATGAATCAAAGAAATGCATTTCACCATTACTTCAAAAAAAGTTCTTGTATTTTTGACAGAAGATAAGTCAAAAATAGAAGTCATGGAAAACCTATTTTTGAAATATGTTATTAACATCTCAAAGGCTACTTGTTTACTCACAGTTCCTATCACTGATTTTTAAAATAAATTTTTACCAATTTTGTGTTAATAAATTTTATTCAACATAATTTTTCAGAAGAGAATATAGGATCTTATTGAACCCTCACAGATAACAAGTTATTATTACTTGAAATATATCAAAATTGGAAGGGAGGAACTCACAGATCTAGTACCAGCATCTGTGAGGCTGTTATGGGCATCAGCATTGGAGCGTTAAATGTGCGAAGTATGTTAAAGTCAAGAATCTCATATGACATTTGTGTGTCAAAATATGGCTGCAAGCTATAGACTAAAACTTGTATTAATTTTATAAACAACATAAAACTCAACAAGTTTATTATAAGGATTTCATCTCAAATGTCTAAAAACTAATTAAGCATACTTTACCTTTTTAACAGCAGCGCTATCTACAGCAGCACTACTGTTGATACTGGGAAGGGGTTCAGGAGATGGTTCAACCTGAGTGTAGTTAATGTTCTGTACAACAGGGGTAGCAAGGTTTATAGATCCGTTTGTTAATACACCAGATTTAAGAATTTCAAAATTATTTAATGAGGTAATCTAGAATAGAAAAAATAAATTAATTTTATAATTATAAGGATATAAAATTTAATTAAAACATTATTTATCCCTTCAATAATATTCTATTAATTTCTTAAATGAAAATAGAATTAAATGCATAGCTCTCATTTGGAGTCAAGTTGAAGTTGATGAAGTTGAAAGTGGATGACTCATAAGGAAAAAGATACAATTCTAATTTGATTTCTCTCTTGTCAACAAACAGTTTTTTTTTTTAATTTACATTAATTATTTGTCACTTCCAAACCATCATCCCAGGATTATGATTATAATTAATGTTTAAATTTGTCTATTCTTAAATATATCTACATTACTGTTTTTTATAAAAAAGAAAACAAAAAGTAGATATTAAAGGAATGGATGTTACAAGCCAACAGACCCAGCTAGCAGGTACAGCTAGCTTCCCAACAGTCTGAAGCAGTGTTGCCAAATTATCAATTAATTGATTAAAAATTAATTATGTTACAAAATATAAATTTTATTTACAAAATGAAAGGATATAACCAATTTTCTAAAAAACTGACCCAATCAAGGCAAACTATTGGCAGCAAGGTAACATTTTTAGCATTAACTGCTAGGCCATCCACTCCCAAACATTAAATTCTAAAATAACTTTGATGCCATGATATGGCTACTACCCATTAAAAATCCTTTATTATTCATGCCATCTCAATTTACAAATTAATTGTTGGCCTTCACTACAGCTTCCACTTAACTTCACCTACTATTTCAAAGCATATTCTTTATTTTATTGCCAGCTGATTCAATAATGCAATAATACTCTCTGAGTGTTTTTGTAATCTGAAGAATTAGCTTGTGTTGTAAGAAGGTCACAAATTGAGTAAAGTTACAACATCAACTTTAAAAAGATAACAAATAATATTTGAGCTTTTTTAAATTTAGGATGTAACAATTGGCAATATAAGCTTAATGTGATAATTAGTGTTATTCTCATTATAACAACATGCTATAAGATAAAATTATTATTTTAATTCTTGGACATTTAATGTATTGACAAAACTAAAACAAAATTCTTCTTTTACGAAGATTATCTTGGAATGAAATCATAATTATAGTAAAGAGATCACTCAGCTCCATAATACCGTACATTTGACATGACAAGACAAAATAATTTTTAACAATAAAAGTTCAAACATTTTCTTCTTTAAATTAATATTTTTTTTTTTTTACATCTGACTACTTCAATTTAAAAAAAAAAAAAAAAACTTACTTGTACTAATGCACCATTTGCCATTTTAACAAAAAGGTGAACATCATCATTTGCTGATTTATAATCAATTTTATTTTCTTTGATCCTAAAAATACACGCATAATTACAAGTAGAAGTTAGTAACATTTCATAATTGAAATTTTTAAGAATAAGAAATACCCAATCCACATTATAATGCATTTTTGTCATAAAAAAGAAATAATAAAGTTACAACTACAGAATTAATACATGATCTTCAACTAATTCTAATGATATCAATAAAGCTATATTCCTAAAGTTTCTTTAGTTTCCCTCTCCCCTTCCTTAGATTTTTAAAAAATAAGAAGAAAGCTTGAAAATGAGAACAATAGAAATAAATGGAATCAACCCATAATGATATGAATAAATAGAGAAATGACAGAAGAGCACAAAACATCTAAACATTAGTGATAAATATTGGGAATAAAGATATATGCTGGATGACTAAGGAATTGGAATTCTAGTTGAATGGAATTTTACATTGAAGAATAACTAAATGAATTAATCATGGGCTAGAATAACACTGTATGTTACAATTTTTTATTTCATGTTTTTTTAATGTCAAACTATTACTTAAACAATAGATTCAATGATAATATTATGAAAATATTGGAATAACGTTGTTTGTGACATAAAGGACATCAGTAATACAACAAATTAAGAGTCAGGTATTATTTTTACAACTAATATCTCCCACAAATCAGAAAACAGTTGTGAAACTACAGAATTTCTATCAATTTTGAACAGGTGATGTCCAGATCACTAACTCCTTCCGGCATTGTACATTTTAAAGTCTGACTTGCAAAATTTCAGCAGTAGTGAATTTCAAATAAGTTGGATTAATTTAGCAATTCTATATGGTATTTTGGTTTCAATTTTTATAATTTTGAGAATTAAATTAGTATATTTAAAATTCCAGTAGGCATACTGTATACCGAAAACACAAAAAACTTGGTTATCAATGTTACTCCATCAAGTTTTTACATTATAATTCATAGAAAATCCTAGAAATGAGATAGAGACATAAAACAAGAATGGAAATATTGCCAACTCGATTTGGAACAAGAATATTATTCACATAAGCCGATAGGAAACTGGCTGCACAGCAGAGAAGGTTAGTACGAAGTTTTCCTGTTCAAGTTTCACACATCTCTATAATATTACATGTATACTATAGAATTTAGTTTAAGTTTAATAAACTATTGTTATCTTGCAAATATTCAAGACATAATTGATAGAAACATCAAAATTTGTATGACAGTCCATAAACAAACAAAACATAGTTGTATCCTCAAACTTTTCATTTGAGAATCCCTCCCCCCCCAAAATAATAATAATAATAATACACTTAATAACAAATTGTAAGTGTATTACCTCATATATTATTACCATATGTTAAACAGACATATTATCATAAATAGTCTTTCTTTTTGAAAAACAATCTTTACACACAAAATAATCACAGAAAAATGAACAATTACTTACATTGTAGTCGTGCATGGTGGTGCTGAAAATGGAGTTTTGGTGGGGATACTAATTTCGGATTGAGCAACTTTTTCTATCTCGTATTCACAAACTTTCCCATCTAAAATACAATAGTAATAATTGCAGCATGTAAATAATAATACAGAGAATATAACATAATTTTAAACAATGTAATACCAGATGAATGCCCATCATCCTTCAAATATATATGAGGAGTATGTAGATCCTCACCGGCCGGTTTACCAAGAGAAGGAACCTATTAAATAGAGATATTAATTTTTTGATTAGTTTCACTTCATAAAATAACTAAGTACATTTATACAAAATTTAAGTCTTTTATACGTAAGCAATCATTGATAACACAAGAAAAACCTTGTCATATTAACTTCTTAACTACCATACATTTATCTAAAAATATTTAGAAGGCTGCATAGGGTGTAGATGACCCTTTAGTATAATAAAAATGGATTTATAATTGAATAGTAAATATGCATGGATATATTCCTAAATTATAGTCTAGTAAAGAGCCTTTTTTGACTTTTAAAAATAGAACGTAAACCCACTTTATGTTGAAAACATTTCTAAGATTTTAAAAAATACCTGAAATTATGACTCTTATTTATTAAGGTTCACATTTGCCTACCTAAGGATGGGCTATTTGGGTTTTCTGAAACAAGTTGGACTCAATACAAATTCACTAAGACAGCCACAAGGCTGATCAGTCAAGTAATGGTTTTCGGGCACAAATTAAAGGTTTGAGTTTTAACAAACGCTTGTGCTGCATCCATGTTTGTGCTCAGTTAGTATTATTTAAAACTACCACTAGATAAATATTTGTGATCTCTGCTTTTTAATTAACTAAAGAGTTTTCTCAATGTTCAGAATCAATAGTTATTTTATCGATTATATATATTTATCAATTATAGTGGTTTGTTTTTTATTTAACATATACATTTATTAAAAAGGATTTGCCTGGATAATTAAATCAACAAGTATCTGATAAAAATCCTAGAACGAACAAATCCATATTCTCTTATAATACAGATTCGATTTCAATAGGGTTTTTTAGGTATATATAAAAAAAAAAAAAAGACTGTACTTTACAATAAAATTTATACTTTTTGAGTTATACAAAAACGTATTTTTCTTTTCTTCATAAAATTTTTACCCTGCTTTTTCTGGAAGATTTATATTATAATATATGAAAAGTTGAAGCATTTTAAGTTCGGGGCTACAGTCTTGAGAAAAAGAAGTATTTTAAGCTATCCCACATTTGATATTGCACACAGGACACCTTATTTAGTAGACAAGAACAACGGGACATCCTACAAAACAAAAAAACGAAGCAACAAAATCAGCCCACCTGTTCAAGAAATAATTATGAAGAAGATAAATAGCCAAAAAAAACTTTTTTTTGGACTCTAGGGGTGTTAAAACCGATAAAGCTAATGATAGCTGTACATCCAAAATTTAACCCATATACAATACTCTCCTTATTCGAGGTGGAAAAGAAAGTAAAAGTAAAATCAGTAAATTGCAGTAGTTCAAAAATTCTACTTGAGAATGGTAAGAATATTACTTTTATTTTTTTAATTTAACTGAAACCAGCTCTCTCATAAAAGTCTAAGAAACATCAGACATGATTATAATTTCTGTACCTCTAATCCTGCGACCACATAAATATTATCAGTGTTGTATCATAAATGTTGAAGTAAATTACCATGAAAAATACTGAGATGTAATGACTTACTGTCGGAACTTTTAAACATTGGCCTTTCTTAACTGCCTCTGTTGCTTGCCTGAAAGTTTCTTCAAAAGGATTAACATTTTGTAAGTCCTGGAAGAGACCAATAGCTTCACAGTTCCTTATGAACCTGGTTGGTGTAGGGGTTTCATCAGCTATTCAAAAATTTTTAATGACAATAGATAAGCATACAAGAGCTGAAGTTTATTGGTTTATTGGTAGTATCACATAAACAGTACAATAAGATTAAGTGACTTACATGCACAGGGATTCGTTTTATTTAAAGACAAGATCATATCATGTTTTCTTTTATGCATTTTCAATTGCTTATCATTATCAGCCTACTATAAAAAAAAGTATTAATTATCAGTAATGAAGCCTCTGAAAACTATGCCTTAAAAATAAACAAGAGCTTACCAAACTATATTCTTTATTGGCAAAAATATATGGCATTATTTTTTCCATTTCATAAACGTTTCCAAACTACTAACCAAATATTATTCCAATCAATGGAGATTTTCAACTTCCTGAACAACAAAATAAACTCGGGCATCATAGAAAGTTCAATAAAACATCGCACTATAAGAAACAAACTATGGAAAATATTCTCCGAGCGCATCAAGCAGTTAATTGAACAATCAATTCAAACGAGAAAATTAAAACTATAAAACGCTAAAATTCAACATAAACTGGAATAAGAAGGTAATAATAATAACTGTCAACACACAACTGATCCTGATAATAAAATAAGGAAAGTCGTTTATTATCAGACTGTTTTTAAATGATATATTTAATTAATAACTTGCACAAGAGATGCGGACTGAAATAAAATATTATTTTTTGAATAGTAATTTATTTTTTCTGTAAATATCTAAAATTACACAGTAGAGAAATATTTATATATCCATAGATTTAGAATTAAAGTTAAACAAAACAAGGATTGATAATTAAATAGAGTTATTAATTAGTAACCATTTGTTATCCCATTAAAATTAAAGATTAAATTCTGATTTTAAAACTATCTGCAAATACGAAGACGCTTGCGCAGGCTACACTGCAGATATGCAATGGGGGGGCATCATGAAATTGTCATGTAAGGCAGGAGCGAGGTCTGCAGTTAGTTTGAATTCAACTGCCGATTCTGGTATAAATATTGTCCTTCTAATTTTTAGTAAAACTATTCAATATTCAAATTTCAGTAATATATCTGTTCAAGTGTCAATAAATACATGTTATTTACAGAGCTATCTAAGTCACCAAAAAAAATCAATAATCTTTTTAAAATAAATTACACTAACATCTAAGCCACATTACTAATCTGACAATAACAAAAAATGGTAAGGTCAATTTCAAAATAACTTAGATGATTAACTTATTATAATGGATCATATTGAGTAATACATTTATTTATCTTTTTCTTTATAGATTTGGCCAAATTTCTTACATTCAGTTAGCAAATGAGCATGATATTGCTGTTTGATATTTTGTTTTAGCTGTAAGATTGAATATTTTAATATTACTTTTTTGTTTTCTAGATCATTTCATGATTTGTAAATTATTATGTTGAAATAATACAACTGGCATGATGTATTGGTTGGTACATTCATCAGGTGAGACTTAAAATTGATTTGTGGCACTTATTATTTTATATCTAAGAACAAGTATTAAGTAGAAATTTAAAATAAGGAAAACAATTCTCAATAGCTTTATTGTAAAATCTACATAATGAATATAACTGTAGACAAATAATAAAAAATATATTTAATATAATCCCAATTATCTGAAGTAGTTGAGTAATACAACCATAAACCTCTTAGTGCCCATACAAATAATTTGTATAATAATTTTAAATGAAATCATAGGAACGTTTATAACATAATCGGGTTGAATCTCCTAAGCAGTGTATAACTCCAAGATTCAGTAGAGTGAGATCTAAAAAAAGTGGGTTTCCATCCACCAACAAAATTAAGAAATACTACAGTCTCAAGTGTGGTCACTGATGATCACTTCACTCCAACCACTTCACATCAATGAACTATGTTGAAATAATAGAAATATGTACATTTTGGTCTGTAATTAACTTTTTAAGGGTGGTTATTGCGTCTTGCTTTTCCATTAGATTCAGTGTAAAAAAAAAAAAAAACATGCATCACTTAAAGACCATTCTTCCACCGTAGGGATTTTTATGGACTCTTTTGATTCTTTTTAGTCATGAAAAAGGAAATGTTTTTATAAAGTTTCGCTAACGAACCATCTTTTTTTTGGATGATTTCGGTACTTCATAACCCATAGTGGTGAAGGGTGATCTTCAGAGGCCACTTTAATTCCAAAACCACCTGACTACATTTTCTACCTAGTTCTAATCGAATCTTGATGTTTGATGCATTTATTTTCTGTTGGTAGTTTTAATAATCAAAAATGTACCTTGAAAACGTATTTGTCAAATGACCTTCTTGGTTCTTAAATCTAACAACAGTATATAATATAATATATAACAATATTTACACAAATATTTAGTAGGGAAGTCTTGGAATTAAGGTTGTGATATATTAATATTTAAAGATTGTAGCATATTATTTCATTAACTTTGTATTCCAGCTACTGAAAGTAACAGACTCACTGCAGTTTTTAATTGTCTTTTTATAAAAAATTTAATAATGATAATTATTATTTTCGATTATAATTTAAAGATTCGTATGTTGTTCAGTGTTGAACTTAAATTATTTTTCTTTTAACATAGTACATTGTTGCATCCATTGTTAGTGATATGATTTCTATACTTTGGGTATGCCTATAATTTGGTTCATAAAAACTATATCTTACTCAAATTATATCCAAACTGATCTTCCTCGTTTTAGATCCAACTGTTTCTAAATAGGTATTTAAAATTAATTTTTACCATAAGAGAATTCATATAATGTAAGATTTGTTATTTTAAAAATCCTTTGTTAGTCGCGATTGAATGTTAAACACTTATTTATTGTCGCAGTTGAACATATTAGATATACATTACATGCTAATGAAGGTGTATATTTTTAAGCCTTTTTGAATTCATGAATATTATAAATGATTGTGGTAATAAATCTTCAGCTGGATGGCTAAACAGATTTTAGCGTTTTAGGGCTTCTTTGAGTGGAATAAATCACTAATACAATTATGGACTGTAATAATACATTTATTAGTAAGAATATACATTTTTATATGTTTAACAATTATCATATATCCACAAATAATAAATGCTCTTTGAAATACAAAGGAAATCTTTACCTTTCAATTTTTATAATTTGAAAAACTAAATTCACAAGGGAATAAAAATTTTGATTCTTTATTCATTGAACTATATCTAATAGTCCATTAGTTATTTCAATTTAATATTTGATTATATTGAGGTCTGTTACATTTAGTGCCGTTCACTCTCTTTAATTATCTTCTTAGCTCCATTTATGTGTTCAATGATTTGCAGTTATTGTGATACTTCTTTCCTCACATGTAGATGCCCAAGCTTGTAAAGAAGGTAAGCAAGTAATGAATGAAGGGTTGACAAACGAAACTTCTGCTTTAATAAAATTTACTAACTTTGGTTATTTGCACTAACCCTCATTACCAATTGAATTATTACTTTAGAAATAATGATAACTTGAAAAATGATTGCATTTGTGTATTTAATTCTAGAGGATAAACAATGCAATGCTTTGCTTGAATAGTGGTATGTCTGACAAAAAAAAAAGATTTTGGTCTTATTTTGAATTGGAGGAGTCTCAAAAATATTACCTGAGACAGGGGTTTCTTTTTCTACTCTGGTCTATCTATCTACAGAATACGTTAAAAACAAAATAAAATAATTTTTTGTAAGATGTGCCATTATTTAAGCAAAGCAACAAATTGTATTTTTCCCACTTGCAAAGTTTATAATGAAGATGTTATATCTTGTTTTTGGTTTGTTTTCTCATTGATGCATGATTTCTATTTGAATGTTTACTAACCCATTAATGAAATAATAAAATAGTTTTTTCACAGTTGTTTTATTGGCTGCTATTCATTTAACTAAAGGAGAGTGTCAAAGTAAGTCTATTCATTTTTATCAAATAGTATTTTTTTAGATCATAGGTTATCTTCATTTTGGCTCTTAGATAACATATCTTTTTAATGTTAGATAAACAGAAGATTATTATTGCCAAACAAGCTTACAAATAATAAACAAGCCAGACAGACATGTGTAAAAATAATATAACAATGATAAAAATTAAGTTATTTTTATCTGAAAATATATAAATATGTTTAAATGTCAATTTATTTATCTTTCCTTGAAAAACTAATTTTTCATCATCAGTAATTTTTTTTCTAATAATGAATAATTCTTTCGTGATGTAGTTTATTTGATTGAATCAATAGATGATTAAAGCAATATGCATGTTTTCAAATCTAATGATTACATTTTTCAATCTTGTAAATACAATTACATTTTAATTATAAGTAAAGTATTCCTTAATACAATAATAAAGATTGTAACCTAAGCTATTTTGTTTGAGTCCTATAAATATTTCTAAATAACTTTTCCTCAAATATATATATCGCTGCTTTTATACATATATCTTAATAATATCGGCACATCTTACATAATGTTAATTTTACAGGACAAACATATAAACATTTTATTCAAATATTGATGTCAAACTTTATTCTATTCTTTTAATTTTTTATTTATTTATTTAATTTATTATTTATAATATATTAGATATTATATAACAAAATTTCTTAAATAAACGTTTTATGCCAGTACTCCATCACAAAATTTATAGGAAAATCGAAAAAGAACACAGAAATTACAATGAAAAATAAAAAAGAGCATACAAATTTGCAGTGACAAAAGTGAAAAGATCTTAAATAATTAGAGCAAAAAATAAAAATAACAATTTTCAGACTATTATAGAATGAATAATAAAATTTCCTGATATGATTGTTTTTTATTAAATAAAAATTTTGCATTTTTCTTTGGACCAAAGAACGATTTTTCAACTAGGCACGTCTTAGGTTCATAATTGTTTTACCACACAAAGCAGTAGTAACATTATGCTTTACTTCCTTAAATTTGTCCTCTAAATCTAAGTTTTCATAATTCTTCAAATTGATATTTTGAAATTTAAAAATTGCGTAACGATATAGGTTTATCATGAATTGTTTTTTTTGCTGGCCAGCACAATTATCACTTTGAAAATGAAATCAATTTGCTACTTTTACTTTGTTTTCTAAGAATCTGAGCACAGAACTACCAATCTCATTTACTAAACACTTTGCTTCACCTTCTTGCCATACATAACAAGTTACGTCTGTTGATTTCATCTAAAAATTGTAAAGTTCAAGTTCATATATGTCATTGCTTATGAAAAATACTGCTTCCAACTTGTTACAAAGCAAAATGTATTCAAGACATCAATTTGAATAAACCTCAAGAAAATATTGATATAACTAAACTTATGCTGTTGTTCAAGAAATAATGAGTACAGTTTAATGCTGCCACATCTGTTCTCTGGAGGAACATTATAGAAAATGAAGATGTATCACTTTCTATCTTAAAACTGCACTATCTTTAATACACTGTAAATTTGAAAAATACTTTTTTTTTTTTAGTTTTGCCTCTATTAAATCAAAGCAGCTATATATAAACCTAAATTTATCAACATTTCTCGTATTCTCAATAGTATTAACTTTTATTTAGTAATTTATATTTGAGTTTAATTCGCTTTTGAAAAGCCCAAAGCCAAGGTTGGGTGTGAATAGATTTCACACCACGAGGTCATGCTGTCTGTACTAAGTTACTAACTAAACAACTTTTAGAACACCCTGTTATATTTATATTTCTTATACTATATATTTCTTATATAATATTAC
>NW_027107765.1:1289499-1349298 GCF_000696795.3 Halyomorpha halys | reverse complement strand
TATATTTAAATTTTTTTCTATAATTTTAAACATTTTATTAAAAAGGAGATAAAATTAATTTTAAAAAAAGATGAAGTTAAAAAGGAAATAAAAAATGTTTTGGTTCACAAATAGCATTATGATGTAAAATAATATTTAAAATAGGTTTAAATATTGTTTTAATACCAATTTAAGAAATTATAATGCTTTGAAGAGAGAATTATTTTATACTTCCCGACTAAGTTGTTGATCAACTGTTTAACTAAAGAATGACCCATAATTCTTATTTATCACTATGAGGTTATGGTGTACAACCTTCCCTACAAGTAGAGCGCTTAATTGATAGTATACTGTCATTCTTATTAGCTTACTACTTTACTATAACTTATTATAGATTTGTTTAATTATAAGGATATTATTCCTTTATTTATTCCTGGGGTCTCTGACTCCGAAGTCGATCTATGGCTGATGTGACAGAATAAATAATTATCTCCTACAGCCAGACCCTAGAGATAGGAGTGACTTGCTCACTAAACTACACTGTCCCTGAGGCTATACATATAATGGTTTTAAACCATTGTATATGTATAAAACTTCTTATGAATATAAACAATTTTCTAAGTAATCCAAAAATACCTGTATCTAAAATTGAAATCCACTTATATATACATATTAATGCAGTGTATATTCAAGTGTGTATATATAGTTACATGAAAGCACTGAATTACAGCTAGATCCATCTACTGTTATGAATGTGACTCCTGGAAAGATCCAAGATGTAAAGACCCGTTTAATTACACTGCTTTACCTAGGGATCAGCCACCTCTTCAAAAATGTTATGGATGCTGTGTGAAAATGGTTAGAAATTCAAAATCAAGTGAGTTATCTCTTTTATTAGTATTTTTAAATTTACGGTCAGTAATTTTTATTTTCTGATTATGATTTGTTCTGCGAAAGCTATGATAAGGTGGTTTAGAACTTCAACTTCCTCTTCATTCAAGCTATCTTCTCTCATATTTCTGTTAAATAACAGAACTTATATTTTAACTCATTCACAGAATAGAAAGTTTTTACATTTAATACTTATATTTTTTGGAAATCAGATAAATGACTGACAATTTTTAAACTTTAATCTTCTGCTTGTTTCATCTTCTTTTTATTTTTATTACAGAATATGAAAGTGTGCGAAGAACATGTACAACGCAGCTTCAAATAAATTTATTTATGGTGGATCATGTGTGCATGATGGAAAGTTCCGGAACAGGGCACATGTGCTTCTGTGAGGAGGACATGTGCAACAGGTCATCCCAAAATTCTAGCCCCCCACTCCATGTTATATATATTTCCCTTCTTCTCCTCATTCTCTCTGTTGCCAGGTAGGTGCATGAAACCTTTCCACAAACTCCCTTTTTTCTTCTAATACTGTACGACCCTCTCAAGTATACTTTTTCTATTCAATAATGGAAGATATCCTCTTTCATTTTGATTAATTAATTAACTCATTAAATATTTTATACATATATGTTTCTGTTAAATTTAATAAACTTTAATTAGCTAACTTTCAAATTTAGAAACGATCGAAAAGAGAATTATTATACTGAAAGAGGGTTGTTAACTCTTGTAGACCTTGTTAATAACATTAACATGTTTATGTTCTAGTAAGTTAAGTATTTCAAACTTTTGGTATACAATTCAGTAGATAATTAATTGTTTGTGGTCTGCGGCTATCCTTTCTCTAAAATTAGATGATTGCCTAGTAGCTAGTAGAGGGGCGAAGAGGATGCACGCAACCTCCCTCCTGCAGAACTTGCTGATCATGTGCTGAATAAAACTCAGGGATATTGTGTCATTTATAATTGTTTATTAATGATTGGCAGGAGGAGAGGTTACAATGTTTTTAATCCATATTAATAAATTACACAAAGTAAGTAAAATCTTTTTAAAAATTGATCATATTTACGTGACCTCCTCTTGTCAGTTGCCTTTTGAACTAACATTCAATCTGTACATAGTATGCCCCTTCTATTTAAAATTTGTTATCTATTTTAATGATAAATGAATATTTTATTTATTTCATTTTATTTTTTTATGTCTAAAATGTTAGATGCTTACAAATTAAATAAATGACATAAAAGTTACCATGAAAGTAACAGATAATATCTTCCTTTACTTCTAATCTATTCCCTTTGTCACGGTATATAGTACATATCTATATAGATTAGACCTACCCAATTGCAATTTAAACTTGATATTTCTTTAAATAAATTTTGAACTTATATGTTTTAACTCGTATTACATTTTAGATTAATTATTTAAAGGAATGCACTCTCAAAGTAGATTTATTGATAATTCATTCCTCTTTATAGGCGATTGAAACATTAATTACTAGTTTCCAAACATTCATCTAGCTCTAAAAAATTTCATTCTTTATAATCTGTCACTATTTGATTAAAATTTTCATTTATAAGAAATGCACTAAAACAAATTACATTTGGGTTGTGGAACTGTGATTATGTGTGAATATAGTGTAAATTGTCGAAACTATTAGGGATGTATTGGTAACTTTTAAAAAGTTCGGTGAGCACTTAGGTTATGAAACCTTCTATGACATATCTCAGCATAGTGAATCTATATATCTTCTTTTTTGGAGTATTTATGAATTTAATCACCATTGATAGAGATGCTTCAATTATATACAACAAAGAAGACATATTTATAAATGAAAAAGGTATAAAATTATAGATTTTCTTTAATATTGCACAGTAATTTATTGCAAATAGAATCAAAACTCGCTATAAAAAAATACCATTGATTTTTCATAATATATACACAATAAAAAAATTTAAATTAGTTCATATATGATTAATTAAATCCTGTTGCATCAGCATTAGATAATTAAGAGACGGGATCAATTAAGTAGTTGTTACTTAGGGTTATTGTCCACTTTAACATTTGGCTATTACCATCGATACTTTAGATAGAGATAATCATATCTATAATAATAACTTTTAAATAATTAGAAATTAAAGGTAGTTTATTTCATAATGTTTCATTTTTTATTATGGTTTTATTAGGATAAAATTGCAAAAGGGTAAAAATAATTAACATTAGTACTTAGATATTAATAATTTCTTGCATGGAATAGTGGCTGTTCCCATTTCGGAAGAATATAATGCTTTTCACTCACATTAAAAAAATAAAATTTAAAAAAAATAGATCCAATGGTAGGAATTTCTATTAGAATACAATGTAATTTTAACTGAAATGAATTAATTGTTTCTATAATCAAGAATCATAGTTTATTACAATGCAAAGCCTATCATTGGACAGCTCAGTTAATGCCACACCAATCTATTGCTCATGGTTCTATTCAACCGAAATTGGTAATCGCCCAATAGATGTAGACTAATAATATAGAGTTTAGCTGTGTAAATATTACTGAAACATAGATATATGGAATAAATAATTTTAACTAGGAAAGAAAGTGATATGCTCAATATCTGGTTAGTGTTAATATAAAAAACAAAATTGTGAAACATGTTTTCTACTAGTTGTATGCAGTTGTTCCAAGTAGATAGTTTAAAAGACCGTCCATCTGCTTCCTCTTAAGTTTATATCATTTTCTTTGGTCAAGTATATTATTTTCTATTCAAAATTTATTAGCACATAATATCTTAATTGCAGTACAATTGTGTCACTATGAATTCATAGCAACGAAAATGTATCGAATATTAAAAGATTATCTAACCTTATTTTTTTTATCAATAAAAAACAAAAATCAGTCAAGTTGATGAATTAATAATCTAGATATTCCATGATTTCAATGTTCATAACGAATAAAAGATCATTTTGCAATTTCTTTAATTAATAATGTTTTAATATCAAACAAAGATTTTTTATAGAATAAATATTATACTTATGATAAAATCTTTAAGTAGACTTTAAATCTGTCCAGATAATGAAACTAAATTCCTTAAACCAGTGAAATACAATGTACCTCTTACTATGTTTTTCCAAAACTTGACAATAAAAGAAAATGAATATTGGATACGGGAAGACATCAGCTATCAAAAAATATAAATTAATCATACTGGAAGATTGTTGATTAACCGTGTGAATAGAAGAATGGAATATGGTCCGGGTGCGGTAAAAAAAAAACTCAAATAGTAGAATTATACTATTTTATTGAGCCAACGTTTCACCCCACGTTGCAGGGCTTTGTCAGGGCTGTTTTGACGGCAGTCAAAAATAAAGACTTTCAACTTTATTTTTGACTGCCGTCAAAAACGTTGGCTCAATAAAATAGTATAATTCTACTATTTGAGTTTTTTTTTTACCGCACCCGGACCATATTCCATTCTTCTCATAAATTAATCATGAAATTAAGAAGGTTTTTTAGTGTAAGAAACAAATAATGCCACCATATAAATAAAACATATCAAATCAAATGTCAAATTTTATTTTATATTACACAAAAATTAAAAAAATTTAACCAATTCTATGTCTGTGTAATACATTTGAGAAAGATAAAGGTGAAACATTGTTAAATTTTAAAGTATTCAAGAATAAATACTTAAAATAAAAAGTAATATTTTAATTGAATATTTTCTTTAGAAGGCACCAGTTAACGAAACGTTGTTTCAGAGCAAATTTACTATTTATTTTTCTGTTCGTTATAAGTTGATAATACTGTTGTAAATTTTTGTTTGTTAATACAATTTTCTATGGTAGATATAGCCATATTAATTTGAACAGTCCCCATTTTGAAACCTGAATTACACGAGTATAATTTGGTTCAGGCTAACACAATTGCACTGTATTATTTAATATCAATACAAGGACTCATTGGCTTCTTGAAAATTCTCTTCATGTAAATCATTTGGCATACATAAGTTTTGAGATATTATACAAATAATTGCTTTACACAAGTATAACAGCTGCATTCGATAAAGGGCACTGCACACAATTGCTATATTGCACTATAACATGCACTTTAGATTTTTATGTGTGCTAACAATGGAATGGCCACTGTTTGTAAATCCATGCTTTGAAAAACAAAAAAAAAAAAAAAAAACCATTAACACATTATCAATAATGAAGCTCAGTGCTTGAGAATGAATGTTGAAAATTGATAATTGCATCTTGTTAACTTAGTAATAAATCGAATACTGACAAAATATTATTAGATGAATCATTTCCTCTTAGAAAATTTAGATTTTATTGCTAGTATAAGCATGGACTTAACACGTCCTGTCAGCCTTTCCCACTCTCTTTCTCTTTCCTAAATATTACTTGGAACCAAAAAAAAAATATATATATGAAAGGAAAAAAAGACATGTTGTACATAAGCCTGCACTCACACAGCCAGCCCAAATGTTGAAATGAAATCAATGAGGGCACTTGCCTTGTCCGGGTTTTCATGGCCTTGGCTTAATTCATAAAATATAAAACATTAAGGTGAGGCCTGAAAACGTACTTTTCTCACTGAACACAATGTTTACCATACAGGTAGTCTTCTCATTGAGATTGAGTTTAAGTTCTGTTGTATGTTTATACATTCTGTTATTTTAATTTGGAATAGAAATTTCATCTAAAAAAGCAAACAACACAACTAATAGCAGACATAATTGATTAATAATGTATAAGTATATATCAGAAATTCGGCTACATTCTCAGGAGAAGTTATGGATCAATGACACCTGGCATAAATCGTAGATTTTTAGGGTTTATATCAGGAGTATTTGTCCACTTAATTATATCTTTCATCTAATCTTTGTTCTTTTATTTTATAAATACTTTTTTATAAAGCACTAAGGATTTTCTGAAATCTATATTTTATGTAACATTAAAATATATATATATAATATCTATATTGTAAACAAAAAGGATATATACAACTTTGAACAACTAATTTTGAAAACCTGTAACATAATTTTTTATGCCACATAAGGTATAATGCTTTGTTTAATTAATCTACTGTAGATAAATACTAGAATTGTAATTACAAATAATATATCATGTGCAAAAGACATAATGCTTTAATTGTAATCTAATAGGCAAGTGATAATAAAAGTTTTAATATATCATATAAATTATAGAGATGCTAGTATATAAAAAGTATCTTTTATCAATCCAATTTTTTCAGTAAATTTATATATTTTAACTTGTAAAAAAATATCTTTTTATTCTTTGTTATTCTTCTCTTATTATTAAAAAAAAAAAATAAACAAAAAAAATGTAGTATGATGTAAAATATTAAAAAAATTGTAATTCAATTTTAATGAAGAAGAAAATATACATAACATATAAATATATATTTGATGCTTAGTTACTAATTTTTATTTATTTTTTACACTATTTTATTTTAATCAAGTACAAAAGACAATTTTATATAAATTAATTTCTTGGTCAAGATTGGTTTGATTTATCAATTATATCAAAAAAATATATAGTATCAACATTCTTTATTGATTCACTTAAAACTCTGTTTTTTCCAATCTGACTATTCTCAAGAACATCTTAATTTTAATTTCAAAGCATTAGCATAAATCATTAAATAGGTTGTGGACTATTCTGCCTTTGTTTTGTTCAAACTTATCAACACTACTATTTGATAATAGTTTAAGAGAAATTGCAAATAAAAGAATTATAATCAAGTGAAATGGTAGACAAAAATATAGGTTAAATCAACTATATTGAATTAGACAAAGGTAGACTAGTCTGCAACCGTTTTAATGAATTATATTGAGGCTGTTAAATTTAAATTCAGAAATTCTTATTAATGAACAGATTGGCTGAAACGTTGGAGTTTTAAGTGAATTAATAAAGAATATTGAGACTAAATGGATATATTTTATAATTGCTTAACAAAAAAAAATATATAAAATACTAAAACTACATAAAATAAAATACTCAATGCAGTAGGGCTCTCTCTAAAACGGTCCTAACTACGAAACTTATCAAAACTATTCTTCCACATAAAAAGCTCCTTTCTAATTTAATCCGACTGTTGCTAGCAATGAATCCTTAATGAAAGCTCTTACGCTCCAAAACAAAAAATATGTTAATTTGGTGAAAGGTAACATATTTTTTTCTTATCCCTGAAAATTTTGAAGAAATGTCAGTTATAACCATTTTAGAGGAAGATCTTCAATAATACTCAAGGTATTGCTAATCCAGCAAAATTAGCCAACAAATATTCATAACCTTGGAACAACAGGAGCAAGGCAAGTTTAAATTATTTTATTATAATAAAGGATAATTTAATTTAATTATTTTTTATTTTATCTTCAGAGATAATTAAGATTTCAATTATTGATAAATACTTATTCAACAATTTTCAATTGAACGTTAGCACATTATTCATTATTAAATCGATTATAATTTACTAGTTAAATGAGTAATGAAAGCACTTTTTTGGTTCTTAAAACTACCAACCAATGATAAATGCATCTTACTTCAAGATACATTCAAAACTTTATTAAAAAAAAAATTGAAGTTTGGAGGTTTAGGCATTATGGCTGTATATAATTGTATTTTTTTAACTTGAGATTTTTCCAGGGAATTGGAAAAAAAACAAATAATCAAAGTTCATCACTTACTTGTTTATTTAAAAGATAAAATTTGATTAAATGCATTTTTGTTGGAACTAAAATGTAAAATCACGTGTTTTGGAAGTAAACTTACAAGGTCTTCCAGACCCAATATATAATATTTAACTTAGATCAATATATGTAAAAGATTTACTATACACAAATTTATTTTTTTTTTTTTTAGTGGGATTCATTTTTTATTACTAAATGTCAATCAAAATGACTAAGGAAAAAACTTGAGAACTAAGATAAAAGTCAAATATGTTTAACAAAGAAAAATTGTGAAATTTTTAAATCTTTTTTTTTTAAGGACTAAAAAAAAAAGAATTAATGGCTTTAGAAAATAAAGAACTAGTAATAAGCATAATTTAAAATAAAATATCGCAAATACTTCTAGGGATGTTATGTTTGAGAATATATTGACTGAAAATGAAAATGTTTCAAAATGACCAATAGAATAGGCCAAAACATATGATATACATACATATATATATATATATATATATATATATATATATATATATATAATAAAACTGTGATAAGTTTTTGTTGTTATTATATAATTTTATATTAAGATATTGGCTTAGTGCGATTTATTTAGGTTTATTTTCTTAGTCTTTTTGATTGATATTTAATAATAAATAAAAGTGGATAAGCTTGTACAGCAGCCATATTGAACAAATCAGATATGAAGTATCTTTTACTGTTAAATAAGTTCCTTGAGTACTCTAAGCCTTTCCTAATGAACTTATCTGCAGCTTTGTTGCCTAATGGTTTGCCAGAATGATTTGAAATTTAAATAATCTTACATTGTTGTGTTGTGTAACATTATTTAGAGCCACCTATCTATATTTATATTTTAGTTTCCTTTATTTGAAGACATTAATGTACACCTTCGCCAATCACAACAGCCCTGATGAAGACCTAAAGTGGTGTGGGTCCAAACATTGGCTATTGTAAAAGTTGAAACCATTTCTTTATCATTTTTCTTGACCATATGCTTTGAAAAAATAATTTTTAAAGAAAGAGTGACGGTCCTATATTCTTGACTTATCCCTTAAAATTCTTTTAAAAAAGTGGCAAATAGAAAAAAAAATGAATTACACGAATCTAGTAAATAGACAGTACAAGAAAAGAAAATGCCAATAAAAAAAAAAAAAAAGTGATCACTTTAAAAATTTATTAATTTCCTTTAAATCATCCAAGAAGAAACATACACATAAAAATAATACATTTGATATTTTCATAATTAAAATTTTTTAATAAAGAAGGATGTTTAACATGAATATACAAGCCTCATACAACAGTTGATAACATATAAAATTATAATACAAGAGAAATGTATATTAACCATTTATAAATAGGTAGGTACAATTATAGTTACATTAGTTTATACAAAAATCACATTTATAAGTAAGTATCACTTTTTTTTTACAATTGATCATCTCAATATATTTTAATTATTAGACAAAAATCTTTTATTGGCAATCGCTACCAGCCTCGGTTTAGTCATAGCAGAAAGAGACTTGACACCTTCTCCCTTGAGTAGCTCCTTCAGCTGTGCAACAGTAAGTTCCTCAGCCTTTGAATAAAAATTTTAAAAAATGTTATCAACTAGTTCACTAGAATTAAATATAATGTTTATACATTTACTATTTCTCATAAATGTTTAAATAATATTTAATAAACAAGAAATATTATATAACAATAATAGAAAGCAGATGTAACAATTTGTTTTATAATTGTATATCTATAAGCTATCATCTCAATTCAATTACAACTTTCACTCAAGAAAATTTAAAAAAACAATTTTAATAAATCAGAGATTTTATATAGGGCTAAATTTTACTGATATATGGAAATAGTTATGATGATTGATAGGCATAACTCCAATAATACCTCCATGAGTCATCACTGATCACTGAATCTATTCAACTAAGAAGACAATTAACTATCTTCACTGAGATATAATATAAATATAAATATTTTAAAGAACAGACTGCCATTACAAAACTGTCATTTTCTTTAATAGATCTTATTGCTTTTGTACTATCTAGGATTGTTGAGTGGAAGGTGAAATCACACCTTA
This sequence comes from Halyomorpha halys, assembly GCF_000696795.3. Classification (NCBI taxonomy): domain Eukaryota; kingdom Metazoa; phylum Arthropoda; class Insecta; order Hemiptera; family Pentatomidae; genus Halyomorpha; species Halyomorpha halys. The sequence continues at coordinate 1,339,638 of NW_027107765.1, read as the reverse complement.
CCATGATAAAGTTTAGGTATCCATTCACTATCTTGTATTTAAATATGAACCCAGAATAGTTGTATAGAAAATACATGTTCATTGAATGAAAATTAAAAACAATATTTGAAATATTGCCCATCACTAGCTATACATTTTACCTTTTCCCATCTCCCAAGGTGTGAAGCTCTTAGCTAAATTCATGTCCCATCAATGCAAATAAGTAATAATTGAATTGAGCCAAGTCTGGTGAGCATACCTCATGTGAATGTATTTACCAACAAAGCATCTTAATCACTAAACACAAAGAATTTTCTTCAGTCGATAGCGAATTGGCCTACGTATCAATGTCGATGGTTTGCCTGGACTAACCCATGATCTTTCAAACTTAGAATTCTAAAACTATGTCTACTTATCAACAGATTACAATTTAAAGAAGAAATGACTTTCTTTAGTACCTGGTGAGCAGCATTTAACAATTTTTTCTAATATTCTGTAGTCTTTCATTCAGTTTATGTGAAACCCATCTTCTGGATCATTCACATAATTTTCATATATATGGAGATGGATTTTCATATCTAATTAAATTTATCCGCTATTGCGTTTGAGTTTCATTCTCATTCACCAATGCTCGAAATTTGCCCTCTTCAACTCAGTGATCTACCATGTTTTTCATTTAGCATGTCAAAATCGCCACTTTTGAATTTTTTAAACCACTTGAAGCATTGTGATTTGGTTCTTACCAAGAGCAAGCTCACTGTAAGTTCCTACAAACATTGGATGTTTCTTCAATTCTTCAGCAGTTTTCTTCCAATAGTAAAAGGAAATTAGTTTGTTAATAGTTTCCAAGCACAAAATTTGATATGTTTAGTGCTACTATACGAAATTTGTATTTTTATGAGTTAAAAATCTTTACCAGATATCAAAATAAGAAAATGGCTCCAATGTACAGTGAAACCATGGTTTTATGGTAACTATATTGATAGCTAACATTCTCTATTGACAAAGTCCGGTTTTCTTAACAGACCTAGTACATAGTCTGCCTAACACAGTCTATAGAAATGTTAACTATAAAAAATTTAATTTCATGGTAATAGAATATTGTTACTAAAGTGAAATGTTGGTCTTACTCATTTTCATACAGTAAAAAAATTTTTTTTTCTTTTATCATATATCCAAAGTTTTTTTGTTTTTTTTAAATTTATTAAACAACATGTGAACATTTAGAAAAAAAAAGGAAGTTTGCTGAAATAAGACGATAATAACTAATCTACTGATAAAGTTATACAATATTGAAAAGTAACAAAATGTAAAATCTTTTACAGTTAATTTTACAGAAACAAATGATTAATCAAAGAATTAAGAAATTTAAAATAGGAACATCATAATTTTTATCATCTCTTCAATTTATGATCTACTATAAATGGAATAAAAGATTGAATGATTAAATTACCTTGCCGGCCTTTATTAAAGAAATGAGAGAGACTGAATCAATTATTTTTGCTTCTTTGGTTGAAGCTTCCCTTCCTTCCTTATTAGAGCCTCGTTTACCTAACATTTCAGGAGGTAAATGGGAACAATCTATGAACTTCTCATTAAGGTCTCCCAGATGTTCAGCGATATCTGTCAGGTCAATATCTATAACAATCCAAGAGGTATGTGTAGTATATTTTGTAATATAAAGAGAGAAATATGATCCTTTATTACCAAGAGGGCATTATAGCCAAATCTAATTCCACTACTTGATACTCTTTAGCATTTTAACTTTTTTGTATGGTATGAATTGTATGATTTATGAAGCTTTTTTTAGATGATTTATTAAAAACTTATTTTTTTTATACAAGAGATTAAAAAATGAAATACAAAAATTTTAATTTTTACAACTCCTCAGGCTACCTCACTCAATAAAAAACATTCTCAAATTACATCCACTTTCACTTCGTTTATTTACTTGAATGAACTAATCTCCTCCAAGTCCACTTCTACATGAATAAGATTAATTTAAATTGCTTTAGTGATTTGTACTTTTATATAGCTATCCGAGTTTAAAACTCAAATGTATACTAAGCAAATGGGGCAACCAACCTGAAGTAACCAGAGTGATAAGGTTAAGTTATTCAATGGATCTGCTACAAAAGTAAATTTTGTTCTTATAGGGATATTTCATAAAAAAAAAAAAAAAAAAAAAAAAAAAAAGGTCCTATCTTGAATGAAAACTTTTCCAGTGAAAAAGAAAAAAATTATCATAAATTAAATGTTGATGTAATTAAAAGATAATTTTTTGCATATATAAACTCACTTATAACACTTCAATAATAAAATGGTATTAAAAACCTTCATTAAAGAATACCTTCACAATTGTCAGTTAACAGACTAAAGTTCTAAGAGAATATTTTCTGCAGAATTTTTACTTTAACATTTTTTTTTTTTTTTAATTTTGTAATAATCTAAACAAAAGTTATTTACCTGTATTGTCACTGATTGATGGTGCTTCTGAGTACTCCATTGCAATTGCTTCAATCATTGCGATCCTGGTCATATATTCAGCATCATTAAAAGTATCAGGAGACCAATTGATGGTAGTTTTCTTAATAATGCCTAAAGAAAAAAAAAGTTCTCATTTAACCAATAGAATAGGAATATAGAATAAGCATCAAGAAAGGAAGGTTTAGTATTTGAGGCTAATTACCAGGAAATTGCAATATTATTTACTTAATTTTGAGTAATTCTATAATCACTTCATAATTATTTTAAGACCAACTTTAACACCAAGATTTTTTTTTCAAATCACATTTCTACAATTAAACAATCAAGGACAACGTAAGTAAATAGAACTTACTTTACATATGTGAATAAGAAGGCTTTAATACCAATAAAGTTTGTGTGCATTTGATCCCAACCAAGCAAACTCATAATTTTAAAGATTATTCCATGTTTAAAAAAAAAATTTAAACTATTTTGTCTAGCCCACTTCTCGGATTAACTTATTATATAAACCCAAAACAAATTATGTAGGTATTATTTAATTTTAAAGTCAAAGTATTATAGCAAACTAGAAATATAAGCCCTCATATTTTATAAAAAATAATTAGTTGAATAATTCTCATGATACTGATTAGTTAAAAAATTTAATAATAATAGATCACATTACCATCTGCTGCTTCCATCTGGCTTTCACTTGGTTCTATTTCAGAAAAACCACTATTTTCCGAACAATCATTTATCATATCTGTAAAAAGATTTAATTAATATTATAACTTAAAAAATGTTGAGATGCAATGTTTATACAGTAAAACCTCTGCATGACAGATACCCACAGATATTATGGCCATTATATGGAGATGTCAGTAAAGAAAGGTTAAATATAAAAAGAATACAAAAATGAAATAATAGAGTTATGTACATCACATCGCTAAAGTGATAATACGCATAAGTACAAGAAAAAATTTTTTTGTTACACTATTTAACAGAATAATAACCAAAGAATCATTTATGAGACATTACATCTCAACTATCATTTATGTATAATATGCATATAATCTGACTAAGAGAATTCTTTCGAAATGTCTCTAGAACGATGCATTGATATCCTTTTATCAGTGGTATATGCCTGAAGAAGATTTTTTTTGGGCTAACAAGGTATAATAGCTGTATTTATATTATGAAAAACTTTTAATATTCCATAAAAATTATAACTAAGATCAAACAAATAAGTATTAAGATCAAATAAGTAGAAAGAGTTTCTGAGAAAATGAGGAACGATTCATAACAAAAGAATTAAAACAACAAAGCTTATTTTTAATTTATTTTAAAATAAAATATAAGTTATAAATTATGCACTTATGTATGTTTTCTCAGTACAATTTGATATAAGAATTAAATTGTAGATAGAGACTGCATGCATATATACATAAAATACTATGTAACACATACTTGTTAAACATAAATTTTCGTTAATCCTCTAATATATTTGGAAAAAAAACGGTTTGTGCTTCTAAAATTTTCCCAAAATAAATGACATCCAAATTCAGTTCTAGAATCATGTTTCCTTTTATATTTTATTATAATAGTCTATTATAGAGGTGACTCTGCAATTATGGAAATCGTAAATGAAAAAAAAAAAGGAAAAAAAAAGCTAAATGACTATAGCATTACGTATATTATAAATAATGATAGATAAGATTTATTCCATTAATATGAATAAATTATAAATATATATATCTCAAAATAATTAGGGAAAACTATATAACAATAAATATTTTTATAACAGTTTTACAATATTTTTAACATTTTGGCCCAAATTCATTCACATTTTCCTGAATGGAGGTCCGTACAACAGAATTTAGGAAATAACCATAGCAAGAAGCCTTCTGCGACTCTCTAAGGCCTTCAATGTTCGCCATAGGAGGTGACAATCAGCATACTATTCTATTCGGTTGTAAAATAAGTTCATAGAATTTTTTACTGGTGATTTCAATGAATCACTTCAGATTCTTGTAAATATTTTTAATCAATTATATATAACCCATCTTGATCTATTACATGTTACCAACTTTCAGATAATTTTTTTATTTCGTCCTCCCAGAACTTCTCAGCTTTTTGCACAATGAATTCCTCTATGTGCGTTTTGCAGTCATTCTCAAACTATAATCCTCACTCACAATAGTCACACTACTGATATGTATTGAGGTATTGGCAATTATTAATATTATAAAAGTCTGCCATATGTCTTGTCATACCTGTGCCGGGTATGTCAACAATGAGCACTTTATTGAAGGTGGCTAAAGAGCACAGGTGAAAGGGTCCTTCCTGAACAAATTTATTAAAAACAGGTATTGCCTGCTAGTTTCATTGGTAGTCAGGTCAATAATAAACAACACATGCACCAAACACTTTTCTAAGTGTACCACCACCTTCTAACGTCTTTTTCTTGGGCGTGGCTGATGTTAGCTAATGGGAAATAAGGTTCCGAAAAGGTAACATCTCTACAAACGAGAGGGGGATCTGACCAGGAAAAAGAGGCATTGAGAACAGAAGCAGGAGAAGTAGCAGAAGGAAGAAGACCGAAGAAAGGGCAAGATCCACTTCGACGAGACGAAGTCTGAAGAACGACTATGAGACCTGGACACCATCCCTTATGAACAAGATGAAACTCACGTTACTACACGCACAACCCAAATCAACCAACTTAGCAATCATTCAGATATATATTAGTTAATAATATAATAATCTATATTTTATGGCAAACCAATTATCTGAATCATTTCAATGATTTTAATAACATCATTGTAAATAAATACTTATCAATCATTGTAAATAAATACTTATCAATCATTGTAAATAAATACTTAGTCCCTTTATGTAGTTTATAAACTATTATATAACCCAATACCACCCCTTATTATCTTATATAATTAATGGTAACAACAACACAAAAAACCTTTAGATAAGAATCCAATTATAATAATATTTTGCAGGACTCAATATAAATTAATTAATTAACTTATTTTTGGATAATTGCCTTCAGCGGTTATCCTGGCATCCCAACTAAATCCCGAGACAGTACATAGCACTACTAAAATATTGTTTTATTTATATAACATAAACATTTTATTTATATAACATAAATCGTACTTGTAACTTAAACAAATTTCACTTTTATACAATTTTTTTATTTCCTCTTCTAGGCTTTTAGTATAAGTTACAAGTACTTCTTTGAGTTGTATGTATAAAACCATATTTTAGTAGCATGACTGGGGTGAGTGAGGATTGTAATTTAAGAATGGCCAATGAATTAGGGTCTAAGCCTCACAAAAATATTGTAAAACTTTTATAAAAATATTTATTGTTAATAGTTTTGTAATAAAAAAATCATGCGTATAAAATGGTCTATAAACATTTTCTCAATCATTTTCAGTAATGTATTTATTAATTAAAGATAAATCCCCTAAAAAAACTAACAATAATAATATTTACAATAAATAAATTATGTCATTATGGCTTCTTTAATCATCACTTCATCAGATCCGAAATTTAGATGAAATTAAAATTAACAAAAACAATTTTTTACCACCACATTATATTTTTCTGGGATGTACTTTCAAAGTTAAATACAGGTAATAAAAATAGGATCTCTAAAAAAAATGAAGACAAATCAGAAGAAGAGGTTAAAGAATAACGAAATGATCAAGTTTCAGGTTAGGTGTACTTAATGCACATGTATGAAAACAGAGTACATATTACGTATTCCACATTATCCATATTACAGATTATACATAGTGTATATTACATGTTCTATGAAGATTCAAGAATCGTTGTAATAAATTAATCATAATTATAAATTAATCATTGTTTAGTTGATAATAGAAAATTAATCATTTGACCAATTTGATGGGAGATTCTTCGAATTGGACTAAATAATAAATATTTATTAAATAATTACAGACAAAAATCATTAAACTATCAATGTCCTCAATGCTGTGTATGATGACTATTATTACAAATAATTTAATAATAAATGAACATTACCCGAAAATGGAATTCTTATAGCATGGAAACCTGCTGGATGTTTTTTTCCTTTGGCATACTCTGTTGATTCAACGGGTAATAGAATTACAGGAGATGGACTACCTAATTTTGTAAGTGCATACCAACAAAACGCTGCAACATTTTTTTGGAGACAAGCATTATGAAGAATAGCGAACAGCTCAGCACTAGCTGTAACAAAAAAACAAATTAATTCTCTAAATTTATTATTTAAAGAATTTTTTCATTACTTTTTCCTAAATATAAATTAAAAGAACCTATTCCCTTCTCCAGAAAATCCATAGCAACCCCGACATCTTTTACTAAAATTAATTTGGCATTTAAGTATACATAGGATTATCAATACTATAAGTATATTACTGTTTTTTGAGAAAACACTAACAACAAAAATTGTTCCTTTACAATATATATTAAGATCAAACTTCATAGTTGCTACCAAGTGATCTTTCCTCCAACTGCTCAAATAAAATTTATTGAACAGTTAAGATAAGTTTTGAAATTATTTATACTAAGTTTTATGATTATGAAATGTACTTAAATGAAATGTTTTAGAGTTGATTTATTCCTACAAATGACAGTTATTTTTACATATAATACTCCTAGGAATATTATACACTGAAAAATAGAACCAGCATACATTAAAAAATAAATCTTCACTATGAATTTTTTTTTTTACAGCATCTGGAACTACTATTTCTTAAATTTATTCTACAGATTAATTTACATTATATTTTTACATTTATATAATTCCACTATGATTATGTATTTACCAGAACAATTTACACACTATTATATGATAATATCTACAAATAATAATTATTTTATCTATAATCACCTTTATCTCTTGTGTCTGGAAGAACTAAACATGGTTCTCCTTCGACAAGGTGGGCAGGAAGCTGTGAAATTGGTCTAAATCCCATTAAAGTTAATCCTTTTGAAACTTTTGGTTCAAACCATTTCAGCTCAGCCTATAACATAAGGGATAATTTTAACCAATTATTTCTTTCTGCAGTAATAAAATTCTTATTTCTAAATCGAATATCTCAACGAGATACAGTCGACAGATAGATGGAATGTAATAAACTTCTTTGTGTTGTTTGCTGAATCACTCGAGGAATTTTGAATATCATCTTCCCTCAGTGATACATCAAAAAAATCAAACGGAACGCAATGGGGAAGGAGAGAAAGGCATATGTCTGCTTCATGTGTTTCTGTCTCTTTCATATATTTCATCAGTAATCATCTCTAGAGGTGTGGTGTGTATTGATTTGATAAAATTGATAAAGTTTATATATTTAAAAAAAGAATTTTTATAAATAATTGGTTAATAATACCTTAGTCATTGGAATGAATCTTCCTGCAATCAGGGGATACTTTTGTGGTTTATTATTAGAACTTCTTTCGGAATTCTCCTGAAAAAAAATTAAACATATGATTTAAAAAGTAGGAACAACTAATTGAAAGTACTTTATGATATAATTTAATTATGAAAATATATTATTTTTTCTAATCATAGCTTCACACTAATTATTAAAAATTCACACCTATTACTATTTTTTTAAATTAAATTTTACACTACTGGTACATGTACATAAATATTATATAGGAAGTAAATAAAGTTTTTGTTTTTTAAAATCTGTTATTTTCTAGTACAAAAAAAAAGCTCTAAGATTTTCAAGTGAAATAAAGGTAACCCATCCATTAGTAATGTTACTTCAGCAAAGACTAGACATGGCCATAAATGAACAATTTATAAATTAAATGTTAATAGAGGATTTGACAATCTAATATTTCTTATCTACCAAAATACACCACAGACTTACAATTTTATCTTTATTAAAATAACTATTGAGTTTTACCTGCTGCGTATCTCTGACAAATACACTCTCCTCCTCTATTTTTATATCATCCTAGAAATTGAAATTATTAGTATTTAACAATCAAAAAAGTTGATAAAATTACTACTTTCTAGTCGTAGAAATGCAAAAAAAAAAAAAAAAGAAAAAGTAAGTTAATAGATGATTATTTGAATTCTTAAAATATAACATAAAGATTATATTATAATTTGGTATAGCAATTATTCAATGAAATACTAACTTCATTGATAGGTTTCTCTTCATCTTTTGGTTTCTCAGTCATAGCATTCTTAGTGGTCCACATCAACTTCTGTGGTTCACTAAGTGGGTTAAAAATTTGAAATTAATTATTATAAAAAGATATATAACTATGAATTAATTTCTTCAGTTCATTGTTACTAGTAATGAATTCAAATTACTTACTGATACAGTTTATATAACATAATCTTAAATTTGGTTTCTCCACCGAGGTAAAAAGTCCCAAAATGTCTATTAAATTTCTTAGAAATACTGTAATTTGAAGAAAAATTAATATACAACAACAAAAGTGATATTTAATTTATGAACATCAGGATTTAGAATCTATACCTGCCGATCTCTTTCTGTACATCATCAATTTTTTTAATGGGATCAACGCCTTCCCAATTTTTCAGCAATTCCCCTTTTGCAGTTAAAACCAGTTCCTGGGGAAGAAAGAAAAATCCTTAATCAAATTAAGTTCATTCTGAAACCTTAAACATATATGGTATTAAAAAAAGGAAAATGTGAATAATACAAAAAGGACAAATTAAAATTGAATCATTACTTACCATGATGATAAATAACAAGAGATCACCTGGTTTAAATGATGAAAAATATTTAATTACTTTAGGCCTTACTCTTTATCTCATGATTTCTATATCTTACACAATTGCTAAATGAAATATATTTCTCACTTAAATCCCTCTATAACAAATAAAGGGAAATTTAATCATATCCATAACAACAAAATATAGGAATTCCAGATGCTTAAGAACCTGAAATTAAAATTAAGATGCTCATATGACATGGCCACAAGTGCAGTTCACTGTTCACATCGATCTGTAATTGTTACTGTGTCATATGGGTTATAGCTTAAATCCTGCTTTCAGGCTTCATATACCATGAGTTTATAAACAGTCCAACATTTATATATATTCATATAGTGGAGATGTGTGATTATTCAAAATTAACAAATAACAATTGATATTTATTTGCTATTGATAGCTCTAGAGATAGGTAATTTCCTCTAGGGTTCTTATCTTAAGCCTATATTTCACGGCTAAGGTTCTGTGTACTCCAATACTATCTCCATCGGGTCCTGAGTGCGAATCTAAAGACAATAATTTTTTTAAATTTATATACATACTTCAGAGACTTTTAATTTATTATTATTTTGAGAAATGTTTTATTTAACAATTTTAAATAATTTTGTACGGATAAAATTACCACCACCTTATCCACTCCCAGTCCAGCTGCTCCAATATACTCCCCATCCCAACTACCATTGAAAACTGAAACAGATCCTCATACCCCAGCTCCACATATATCACGACAGACCCAGCCCCCCCTCAGCACTCCTAATCACACAAACTACCCATCACAAGCTCCTGATCCACATCCTCATTACCAAAATCCAATGGATATAACTTCTATCCATACATCATTCCTGAAAGATCTTCAAGAGACCATCAAACCCCTCATTAAACTTCTCACAAGAATTCTATCCAAAATCCCGCCTAATTTCCCACAGATGAGCATAAAGCCCCTAGCTGTCGTGTTATGGAATGCTAATAGCCTACAAAATCACCGAGACGAACTCGACTAATTTCTACATGATAATCACATTGACATAGCCCTATTAACTGAAACTCATTTCACACAAAGGACAAACTTTTACATACAAGACAACATCACTTATAGATCAGACCATCCAGACAATACTTCCCATGCTGGTTCTTGCATCCTTATTCCATTCCCTTACCCCTTGCAATCCAACTGATGCTATCCAATTAACCTCGGTTATCATTTCAACTTGCCGTTACCATGTTATCTTTTCAGCTGTATACTGTCCTCCTGGTAATAACCTTTCTTATAACCTTCTTTATTCCTTATTCCGAACCCTCAGACCTCGCTTCATTGCTGGAGGAGAGTACAATGCTAAGCACCAACAATAGGGATGCCAAATATCCAACTCCCGTGGTAACATCCTATCCCGCGTTTCCACATCCAACAACTATTTTATTCTCTCGCCTAAAAATCCTACCTATTGGCCTACATCCCTCAAAAAGCGTCCAGATATACTTGACATATTTATCACCTCCCAGATTTCTCCCTCCCAAGCCATTGTTGAATCCCTGGATGACCTTTTATCAGATCATAGTCTAGTTCTGCTTTTTTTACATTCCAGCCTCACACCTAAGCTCTCCGTCCTTCATTGATTACAGGAAGAGTTGACAGGAACAACTTTAAATGTGACCTGGAAACTAAACTGGACTTAAACATTCGACTGAAGACAAAACAAGACATTGACGAAGCTATTGAAAAACTCATGTCATCAATAAGAATAAGTATAACTAACAACACTTCGACTAATAGAATTAATAACAATATACAAAATAACCAGCCACAGCATATTCACATCTTATTAAGGGAAACGCAGGGTAAGATTGAAGTGGTATAGGACCAGATATCCAATTGACAAAACGTACTACACAAATTGACTAACAAACTAAAAGTAGAAATTAGAAAATACAAAATTTAATTAACTTTACTGAAAATCTTACAACTAATCAGAAATCATTATGGAGGATTACTAAAAAAACTGCTGAATTTCAAAGATTTTAACCACCCACTTCTAACTGAATCCCAAACCTGGACCAGAACTGATGAAGAAAAATCACAAACATTCAGACAACACCTCTCTAAAACCTTTATTCCACATCCTGATATCCTTAACCCAATTCACCTTGAATGTATTGGAGCAGAAGTAAATATTCCGCTCCAAATGACCCTCCCACCTAAAGCATTTTATCCTTCTATCTAGTATCATACAAAGATTACCTACCCACAAAGCTCCTGGATATGACCTAATAACATCCCACTTCCTAAAACTCCTTCCTCTCAAAGCTATCCTATTCCTCACCTCCGTTCCACATATTTTCCTCCGAGGAAATTATCTATAGTTAAAATGATTCCCAAACCCCAAAATACCCATCATCCTATCACCCTATCTCTCTATTACCGATCGTGGGCAAAATCCTCGAAAAACTCATTTTAAAACGCCTATACCCCATCGTAGATTCATATCATATAATCCCTGATCACCAGTTTGGATTCTGAACATCCCACTCCACTATCCAGCAAGGTCATTGTGTGGTGGTCGTTGTCTCATCTTCATTGGAGAGTGGAATGTACTACGTTAAAAGATTGTTTTATATTTTCTGTTTTTTTAATTTTTTAAACACTTGAAACTGACAGCTATTAAGGATTCTATGTCTTCACAATTATCCTTATGACTTGTCATTAATATTTATAAGGAAGGAAAAAAAATGTATAAATTTCTACATTTAAAAATTAACTGATGAAACAATTTAAATGGCAAATAAACAAATATAAACATCACAATGGCATCAAACAGGAGATATACCGAAACTTTGACTAAAATCAATAAACTATTTTTGTATGATATGGGATAACTTTCCTGATAGCTCTCACTTTGCACAAAAAAAAAAATAGCAATATATAAAGGTTTTCAGGTTGAGAGCTTCATAAAGAATAACTTTATTTTTATTTACTTTTTTTTATATATATAGATAACAGTGATGCAAGGAAATGATGTGATCAGTATTTTCACACAACCCACTGAAGAATCAGGTTATAGAGGCTGAGGAAGCCATAGGAAAATTTCTCAACATTGTTGTCTATCTTGATGTGTTAATTGGCTGTGGTGAAATTACATAGTAGTAGTGTAGCTACTACAGCTAGTATATAGTATAACTGGAAACAGATAATAAGGAACCAATAAGTCGACTGTTTTGCATATCTAGAAACCGATGTATGGTCGTTGCAGTGTGGAATGTCGGATCAGATAATCCCTATAAGCCTACTCCTGCATCATGAGTATCTTTTTGATACATAGTAGCTTTATTTCGGTCAAGCTTCAAGTAAACACAAGAGCTTATATGTTAATAATTACTTTATATAGTAATAAGATACTTTTCTGATTTTCAACTCAATAAATAGACTATGTCAGAAGGACTGAAAAAACAAATTACTTCTCTTTTAGTTGAAGAAAGCTTAGGTATTAAATCGTCTATTGATAAAATAATGAACTTACTAAATGTAGAAGTAGTCAAAACTGTAAATTTCATTTAATGAATCAATAAGCAGTTATTATTCTAATGAATTTATGTTAAATTAATGTAGGATAAACAACCTTGAAAATAAGATGTTAACTAAAATAACAAAAAAACAAAGATTTATAGAAGAAAATATATATTTTATACTTTTCACTTGTACAGTATAAAAATACGTATACCAAGCACTCTAAAATTTAAAATTAATTTTATATTACAGATGGATTCAATTTGGAGTTGAAATAAAAAAAGCCTAAAAGCCCAGGTTAAAAAAAACAAAACATGTACAGACTCCTTACTCATAAGAAGCAAATCATTCATCTTCTCTTGAAAATGGCTAAAAAAAAGTGATTTATCTAAGAATAAAACCTACTTTGTAAAACTTGCTTGAATCGAACTCTCCAAGACCAACTATATCAAGATCAATCTTATGCTGACATATCTCTTCAACCATTTTTCGGGCAGCATGAGCACCATCATCACTACCTTTGCAGGGATCATCATCATTTGTGAATAAGACTATTGATTTGTTATACAATCTGGTCTTACTAAAACAAACAATCATTAAAATAATAAAAGAATACTTTTATTTATCTACAGATTTCTAAAGGTGTACAGAAGTGACAATTGTTTTTTTAGTTGTTACCAAAAATTCAAGAGAACTAAATAAAGATTCCGACAAAAGTTCATCATATTGATCATTTGACTAATTTATTTATAGTTTTTACTTTCTTTTTTTTTTTTCAATCGTGACTGCTTTCAAGCAAAGGGTTTGGAAAAGTAGGTTTTGGGTTCAAAGTGGTAATATTAATTAGCTATTTCATAGCTAATCCATGGATTCGGCTAAGGTTTCAATTCCTAATGTCTGTACACCAAATGGGGCACCTTGTGTGCTGTAGCGACTGTGCAGAAACCAAAACATGTTTTCCTATAAATTGCAGCGCTATAGTGGTTCAAATAATTTCATAAATAATATATATGATAAATATATAAATAAATAATTTCATAAACAGTAGATCACTGAGCAAAATTTATGGTAGAAAGTAAATTTTTTCTTGTACATAACTCAAAACTCTGACATTCTATGTAAAATTATAGAATTACTTTAAAATTAACTGTCAACAAGGGATACTTTACTGCATCATTTAATACTTACCAATTTAAAAATTTGTTCGAGTACCATATAGTGTAGATTAACTGTTCACAGTAAAAATATATTTGGTGATCACAAAATATTCCAGAAATCTAAGATTTATAAAAATTTAAACTTGTTTCATAATATTTATCATTCTATTTCTTGGTAAAGTAAAGTATCCTATCCTGATTTCAGAAAATTATAAAGTATCCTATCCTGATTTCAGAAAATTTTAATAATAAAGTTACGTTTTTCAATAATAAAGGGTGGCTGGAATAAGATAAACATTTGGCTTTTAATCAACAATATTCAAAAATGTTTGTTAATTTTTTCCTATCCAAGATATTACACTTAAACTATCCAAAATCTAAGATTAAAATTTTTTGAAAAATTTAGAATTTCTCCCTTAGAAGAAAAAAGGTGTTCTTACATCACAATTATACAAGTAGCTACGATATCTCCTAATAGCAATAAATAAAACATAAAACATTCAGGCATCAGAGTTACATACTAACTTCACATAGAAAAAATATTTTAGCATCTCTTCACTAAATGTTTCATTTTTTTTTTCAAATGGGAAACTTTTAAAGAAAATTGGAGTAATTTAAACATGAAATGAGTAAAGTAACCCCTGTTGATAGTATTAAAAAAAATCATCTTACTCACACCAGCATTAGTACTGGATTTAATATATTTATTTATAATATACATGTATATATAGTTGACCGTAAAAATTTAAATATAAGAAGATGTTCAGGGTTGCGGTCAAAAATGGAACAAATAGTTCATAACTATTTTAATGTCCGACATTTCGTCCCAATTTGCAGGGCTTTGAACAGGACCTTTTTCTGTTCTATTTGGTTCTGTTCAACCTTTCGCTTTGAACAGCCCTGCAAAGTGGGGCGAAATGTCGGACATTAAAATAGTTATAAACTATTTGTTCCATTTTTGACCGCAACCCTGACCATCTTATATTTATTTTTATTTATTTATAAGTATTCTACACATAGTCTCACAGAAACCCCTAAATTTATTTTTGATTTCCCAAATAAATCGAAAACTATGGATCTTAAGATACTCTCTAACATTATGAAATTGTCTACAAAACTAAACTTAAATAAAAAATAACTCTTAATTGGACCAAGATAACAGAAAACATTTAATTAGACCAAGATAACAAAAAACAATCTTGTACTGGATTTCCAAGCAGATGCCTAAAGGAAATGGCTAAGTCATATGATAGAAACATCAGATATCAGTTTTCTGCATGGCATAACTTTTTCAGAAAACTTTTGTGTTAAAAAGAAATATTATTCCTAGTTGTACTTATATCTGTGACACATAGTCAGTCGATAAAGCCTTTTTAATTTCAATGGTCCAGCATTAGGTTAGAATTAATTATCAGCTTAGAATTATAAAATATTTAATAAAAATCACCAGACGATGCTACAGTCAAGTAGCATAATAAGCCAATAAGAAGAACAATGTTTTCTGAATAGCAAAACAACTATCATTACCATATGCAAGAGCAATATTAAAATAGTTATTTGCTAGACTGAGAGCAATTAATTTCTATAATTATGCTTTACAATAAAAAGATAAAAAATAAAAGTTTACTTCGTACCAATGAAAAAGCAATGATTTACAGTAATTTATAGTTTTCGCAAGAGAAACTTGTGTAGTTTGGCCATATGTTTCTACATCAGCAAAATTACCTAAAAATACATAACTTTATTTAAGAAAAAAAAAGAACAACAGCATTAACAAAAGCATTAAAAGTATAAAGATTACCAACTATCATCTCCTTTATTTTAGAAATATATGAAACTGAAGGGGTTTGTAATGAGCGTAACAATACTACATTTGCAGGAGCAAAATTTCCCTCAGATTTTGAAGTTCCAAACAAGACAAAGGAAACCATATCATACCTTTGCTCTCTGGCAATTTGCAGCATTGCTTCTAAACAACACTACAAATTTAAAAGGGAATATCAATAAAAATATAATAACAATTAATGATTAATTTCTAATATTAGAAGACTTTTAAAAATAATATAAAATATGTGTGATTAAAAAAATTTACAGGGAAAAAGTATCTACATCAACTGATGGTAAGGGAAATTCAAAAGCCTTTTTTGATAACCGATTACCGGTTCTGTTGTGTTGTAGATTGTCAGGACAAATTTCCTGGCTTTTAAAAAATGAAAAATCAATTCATCAATAATCCAAACAAATAATTAATATTATATACCAACAAAACACTATTAAAAGGAGCACTTCATTAGGGTTCAAGATTAGAGCTTACTAGGATTATTATGACTTTATACTATCATTTGTAGTTTACCACATTAACTAGAAGAAATTAATCCATAGGTATTAAAAGCTAAAAAATGGCAAAATTAAAAGGTCAACAAAAATTGCAAGTTCCAATTAAAAACATATACCTCAAAACTTTGAGAGAAATATGATTTCTCAGAACCATGAAACATTGCTTTTCTAGCATCTATCAAAAAAACATAACCATTTTTGCCAGAATACGCTTGTTCCCATGGATTATTATTTTCCTGTTCATCATCAGAATCGACATTTATTGCATCCATTTCTTAAATAAATTTCCAAATTACAATAGAATGCGCGCTTTAAATCTAGCAGCTGATTAGAAACATCCAAAGAACAATCAGTAATGAAAAGAAGTAAAAGTTAGAAACCTAAATTTATTGAGGAACAAGTGTCATTGCTTCTAATATCTTTTAATTAGATAATTTGGAGTAAATGCGATAGTTTTTACAAAGTTTAACTTAAAATCACTGTGTAATTTTTATTTTTGAAACTAAATTTTTCCTCTTTTGTAAAAAGGTTCCAAAAGATAATTATCTTTTTAAATATTTCACTCCACCCTACGTTTTTAGCACCCCCATTCGTAAATTGAGCTATCATAATAATGATTTACGAGCTACTAATAGACATTTACCCAGCCTAAAGGAGTAAGTGCGTATGAGGTAAATGGAAGACTCATTACCAGTCCTGCCGAATCTCCCATCCAAAAAATACCCGATCAGAACCTTGAAAATACCTGTTTTACCTGACAAATACCAACCATTTTTCCAGCTCTGGTAGAATCGTCATAACTGTATGAGTATTATTTTTACAGTCATGAATATATTGTCGCACTAGTACTGCGACACTTACTACTGTTGATAGTAAAAGTAATGTTAATGAAGCAACTGTCTCGTTAGCTATCACATATATACGACTTGACAGTGGACTATCGTACGTTTTCCATTATTGCGAAAAAAAGTGTTAGCCACTACCAAGGTGTAACTGTTTGATAGTTGCAGTCATGAGATCATTCACTGTTAGGACTGTTACTTTCGTGACAGTAACGTCATACTGGGTTTAACGTGATCTTTTGTATCAGCCTCAGACCGCAAAAATAATCAGCCTCGGACCCCTAAAGTCAATCCGCCCAAGGTCTAAAATTATATTCATCCCATGCCTCAAAAATAAATCTATCCTGGGTCCCAAAAATAAATATGTCATAGGGAAAATAATAACTTTTAGTTCAGTAACTAAAAGTAGTTAGTAATAGAAAAAGTGTCTGATGATCAAATTGGGAGCGCGGTAGCCACGGGGTAAAGCGCATGGCTACTAACTCCAAGGACCCGACTTCGAATCCGGCTGGGCAGAAAATTGTTTTCTGTTACATTGTAGTCGTGAGTCAATTCCCGTGGGTTCTGGAGTCCTCCTGGGGTTCACCCAACCTCTTAAATTGGGTACCCTTAATTGGATAAAAATCTGGCTTTGACGGCCTTACTTCACTGTCAGCACTTTAAAGACGAGATCTTACTGTTACCCTTAGAGGAGAGAAAACTAAGACCAGAGGAACTTGATTACAAGATGATCCGCTTTTACAAAGGGATGACTTATGATGACCCTTCTTCCTAAAGCCAATTCTTTATCTCTCCTTATTGAGAAAAAAAAAAAAAATCAGAGCTACCTGCATCAACGAGGGCTTCTTTAGATTTTTCCATTTATTCTAAACTTCACTTTTGCTTTGGAGATGTCGAGGTATGTTTCTGCCCAGGCATCAATTTAAGAGGTGAGGTGCACTAACATCAGGCCTCATATTATACGCATTTGTTTGGGTTAGGTTGACTGGACAGAAGGATCGGACATGGTGCAGGGTTAATCTACAAACCATGTACGATCGGCGAGTTTTAAGGATGTACGCCTTAAATACTCGTAGAATGGAAACTGCACTCCTTAGCATTTGGCCTACTGTCATGTATTATATGATAATACAACCACTGTGAAGGTAACTTGTTGCTTTATTTACTGAATGAGTAAAAGTAAAAAGTAAAAAAAATATGGCATTTTTAATTTATAATAGAATGCGAAATTGGAGTGGTTGTCAATGTGCTACGTGTGGATTTCAACGAAATGGAGCGTTCATGTATGGCCACAATGTTCCATATATATACTTTTTTTTTTTGTTCCCCCTTCCTGGCATTGCTGCCATACGGGGTTCGGCAACAGTGGGGTAGTGCGTTAGGGCTGCGCATGCCACTGCTGCCAATAAACAACTTTTTTTTTTAAACTTTATTTTCATAAATTATTTACAATATTAATGGTGGAGCAATTTAATTTTTTGGGGGCAATTAGTTTTAAAAACGTGGTGCAGCCCAGCACTCGGCTGAGTGCCTTAAGATGGGGCTACACCTTATCTAGCTGCATCTGTCGGGTACGTCCCTCCAACAAACCTGGTCCGCATCCGTCCGGTTATCAGCTCCAGTACGCAGCCTAGCCCCTACCCTCCAGGTCTCATTCTGCTTCTTCGCTGTCCTCTTCCATTGGTGGCTCGCCGACCCCGGGTGGTCGAGCCCTTCCCAGTGTAAAGTGCGTTGGCCCGACCACCTCCCTCAACCCGTAGAGATATATATACTACTTCTCCAGTTTTGTTTAAGTACCCTGAAATATGAGGAAATTTGTCCATCTGTGCTCACGCAGGCCGATATAGTTTAAGTTTTTTCCCCCAAGTAGTCTTATCAGCGAAATTACCCTCGATTTTCTTTAAAGATGTACAGGTACCATATGCTGCAGCCATGTCTTTGAGCTTGCAGAGTTTATCAAATTTCCCAAGACTCTTATTCTATGCTTTGATAAAAAATTGTGTTTGATCTGCATTCTAAAGCAGGCAACATTTTGTTTTAAAAACAGGTTCCTAGGTATCAACTTATTCAACAAGGTTTTCCACAATTTACCAACCAGCACTTTCTCCTGCTTCTGACGAACTATACATTTTTTACATACTTCAATTATTCATTTAGTAGGGGTTGGTTTGGTTGAGAATTAAGATGACCTCATTTGATTAATTTATCATATTTTTCATTTCCATCAAGGAGGCAGTGCGAAGGAGGAATCCCTTGCAGTACTACTTGGGATCTCCTCAGCACTTCCACACCATTACAGAGTCCTTTGGGTAATCTGAGTGAGTGTGGATAGCTGCCTAAGAATCTACAAAAATAGTAATTTTTCTCAATCAAATTCTACACAACCATCTTTACCTTGTTTATTCCCCTCTCAAATTTTCTTGATAGGCCTCCTGCCAGTTTATCCAAATATTTGCATCATACTCCCACACAAACATTAGTTTAGGCGCCTACAGCGGAGCTGTCAATGTATAGATGCAACCATGTGTCTTGTGGATACCAGAAATATGCCTTTCTAAGAATATTCTCATGATCACACTGGAGATGTGCTTGTTTGATATAGGTTTCATTAGAATAAGGAATCCCCTAGGGCTCATTTCATGTACCAAGAGAAATAGCTGGCATTGTAATTTGTCAAGTTCCAAGTTAAATGTGATTTCTTTGGTCTTTGACAACATTATGTTGGCCATTATCCCTTTCAGTAGCAAGCTGGTATGCCAGTAACATGTAGTTTTTCTTTTCAGGTATTCGTTAAACTAAACTGCAGCTGCATCTCTCCCCTGTGGGAAGGAATAAAGGAGGAGGAGTGGCAATGAGGTAATTTAGCTTAGTGGCAATAAGGATTTTTGAGCTCCCAGGATTATTCAAATGGCTCTGGATTACACTGAGCTTGGCCAGAGTCGATTATGATACTGTTATGAGCAGTTATACATTATATTCCATTGATAGGTGCTCAAACATATGTATTGTATGCAATGGAGAGGACATCGTACAATGTGGCTTACTTCACCCTCACGATTCTTCTCTGCAACATTCAAAGCTCACCCAGATTGCACAACCTTGCTACATGCTTCGACCAAGATAGACAACAGTCCAGGTCATCTCCCAGGAATGTTAAACAGTCCATTCTGGTACACAGAATGATGAGCTGGCACACTGTTTTAGAGATATTTACATTCAAGTTGTTTCCTGACAAGGAAGTCATTATTCCAACATCAAATTTACCATTTGATTAATTTTTGTTGTTTTTAAAATTTAACCTTATATTTAACTACCTTCTACTTTACCAATATATACCAATACCATAATCCTATCACTAAAAGCCATAAAGGGTCAGGGGTTCAGTACTTTGTAAAGAAGTACTGTTACTAGACCAAGAGTTCTGTAAGGAGGTGAATTGGTCAGAATCACGCTCAACCGCCTGATTTATATGTAATTAAGGGTACCCAGTTTAACAGGCTGGGTGATTTAAGAGGAGGGCTCCAGAACCCACAGGAATTGACTCACGGCTACAGTGTAACAGAAGACAATTTTCTGCCCAGCCGGATTTGGACTCGGGTCCTTGGAGTTAGTAGCCATGTGCTTTACCCCGTGGCTACTACGCTCCCAATCCAATACCATAATAGTGTCGATAATTTGTAACTACATTAATGTTTTGTTTTTTATGTATTTAGTCAGTTAGTTTTTTAATTTTTTTCTCTTTTATTAGAGTATCTAAAATTATTTATATACAATTGAAATATAAGTTATAATGAAGCCACTCTGTTTTTGGCCAATATATGTTATTGTAAAATTAAAATTACCTTATAATTGTTCTAAAGGGACCTAATCCCAGAATAATAAACCATTTTTCATTTCATATATTACTTAAAGATAATTTTTGTACTTTACTAATCCCATACCTTCTTGATTGACAGCATTTAATAGACTTAGTTTCAGAATGTGGTATTCCTAAAATCTCTGAGTAATTAGTATCAACAAGTATGATTTAGTAATTTTAAGTCACCAAACTGGGAAAATCAAATAGAATTCATAAATGTAACAACAAATTCTGATATAGGGGCTTCAAAAATCCTAATACATTCAATTTCCATGTGTTTTAAGCAAATATACCATTTTTAATTTCCAGATTTTTTAAATCAATTCATTTCTACAGATCCAAAACCCTGTGATATCAACCTACATTAAATTTGAAAGAATAACTTACTTTATCATTATCTATTGGTCTTTTCCTCATCAATTTTTTTATATCTGCCACCATACTAGAAACCACCACATACAATTTTCAAAAATACCAACTGTGTTCAAAACTATGTATCCAAATATAAAACTCTATTTTCATTTCAAATCTTTTTATATTGAACCTACTTTTCAAAAGGAAATGGCAGATTCGATAATCAATCCCTTATATATTTCTCTACTTATATTAGTTAAAAGTTGTTTATTGAATTATTAACAAGAGCTTGGAAGACCCTTGCACAAGACAGAGATAAACGGAGGCGATGTCTTGATGCGGTGAAGACCCGTACTGGGTTGCAGGCAGTGCTTATAATGATAATGACGAATGCATATATACTAATATCTTTCGGGGTTTAATAATTGATATAACAAAGAAAATGTTTTATCAGTAATGTAATAAGATGGAATAAGGTATATATCTTTAAAATGACAATTCCAGTAATGTGTTTTATTTTTATTTTCAATGGTTCCACAATAAAATAAGAATGATCTGAAGTAAAAAAAAAAAAAAAATCATTTCATCACAAACTGGAGAATTTATTGCATGAAAAAGATTGGAACACAGCATTATCAACACGCATGACAACAAGAGGGTTATACGAATACATTAACAGCATTCCTTCCTAATAGACACATCTAGCTTCTACAAATAGTTGGAGATAGTTGTACAGGATTTATCAATTAACTGTTTAAAATTAATTAGACATTGTTCACACCACTAATCACTATCTGTGAGTTCTTTTTATATATCTACCCATAATCTTATGAATACACACTTATGAATATTTAATTGCTTGTAACAATGAATAAACATAATAAAATTAACATTTTTACATTCTTATTTAGATTGAAAAGTAACCTGTACAATAACTCTTGCTTTTAACTTGACAAAGCATGCTAACACCTTCGACAAAGACAAACTAGCATGAATAGCAGACAAATTACATTAAAAACTTTAAAGACTTTAGTTTACCCTCTATTCTTAATGTTAATTCTCTTTTTCCAATCTATAATAATTCAAATAATAAGATTTACAATTTATCATCATATATAGAATAATATATATATATATGTATATATATTTAAAGATATTCATATAAAATAAAACATGTGATCGCTCTTTTCTTTAGCAGTGTTTCATCTTTATTCGATGAAAGTTTAACACAGCCACAATAAAGAAATTTAATAATCAAAATTAATATAAGAAAAAAAAAAAGAAAAGAAAGAGCTGCCATCACTATCACTTTAGTTTCGATGCGAAACTTTTAATTCTTTATATACTTATATAATAATCTAATATAAAATTTTATAAACAAATATGAGCTCAACAAGGTTTGTTCGAAAGAGCTTAAACTTGGTCGAAACAAGTTTGAATGTCAACAATATATACAGATTTACACTATATTTATAACTAAATATATACATCATACAGTGTGCACAATTAAAATAAAACCTTGTTTTCGTTCCTATTCATTAATATACTGCCTTACATACTGAAAATTGTCTCTAAAAATATAACATTTGGTAGCTAAAGACACCGTTTATTGGAATTAGTTTTGAGTGAATACTTGGGTGCAGCACATTGCTCTGTAACAGATCGTAACTGAGCAGAGCTATCCATATCAAGGCATATAGAACTATCAACATCATACTGACGGGAGATCAACATCTTAATATCTGAGTGGAGAGATATCCGACCAGATTTACTGCTGCAAAATCTAAAAATAATAGTTTTTATAAGATAAACAATTATAATTCAATATCCATGGCAATATAGAAATGGAAATTTCGTAATACTAAAATTTTTATGACAAAAGGCCACCACCATTCAACATGTTATATGTCATTATTGCAATGTATAAATTAAAGTATAATCATAAACAATGAATATCTCACAAAAAACATTACAAAAGATACCTGAGATGAATGAGGTAGGTTAATTTGTTTCCAGGCCCCCATGCCCGCTGTCTCACCATGGTCAAGCTGTTATCTGGCATATCTTTCATGTCATAGCTTACCACAAACATCTTTATCACTGTACCGAGGGGATTGAACAGTGTAACTTGTATCGTTCCACTGCGAGGCACCGTATATCCCTTCTTGCTCAACTTAATGTGACCCTAATATTGAAATGTCATAATAGGTAAATAAAAACTTCTTGCTTTATATATATTTATAAAAATTAATATTACTTGAAGTAAAAATAAATGTTACTAAATATTTCATAATTTTTATAACAAGAATTAATATCATTACTATAGAAGTACATCCCAAAAATCTATTATTTTAACCAATATAATAGACTAACAATAAATACTTACAAGGTAAGGCGCTGAATACGGTTCAAAGGAGAAAAAAGAAACAGTGACAGGCAGTCTCAAATGTTGAGGACAAAATGCACCACTGGCTCCAAGATCAGCTGAAAATCCCTCCACTACTGATACTGGTTTCAGTCGTCCTTTCAACACATTTTCTTCAAAATTCCCTAAACAGAATGATAGAAATGGTTTCATAACGTAATATTTGTATTAGAACTAGAAGTAAACTTGAATCCCTCAAATTAAACAAGGTTTTGCACTGACAACATTAAATTATTATATGACATTAAGAATTAAAATAATGAGAAAAAAAAGTGAAGCATAATGTCTAATTGAAATGAAGGGTACAAAGAAAAAAAATATCATCAGTCCATTTTAACCAGAAATAACAAAACAGGTAAAATCATCAGGTGCTATCATCACCAGTGACAGTACATAATAATTAGTTTATCAGTATACAGTTTGACCAAACGCAACATCCCTGATGATTTGATCCACATGCATTGGGGGTAAACTTTTATTTTAAATCATGTGTTAGATAATAAATATTCATTGATTACTAAAAAAATCATCACTTGAAATCCTATAAGGATAAAATAATAAAACTAAAAATATTTCTTTTAAGTCAAGAAAACATTAACCAAATGAAAAAAATTAGCTGTTTATGAACAATTTATGTACACCATTGTAACATATAATTAATAGCTCAATGATTTTTATAATCATAATTGGTTCTAATGCCTGTACCTAATAATGAGGTATGTTTAACTCTCCTAGGACTTGATAATTTAGGAGAAGATATAGGAAGGCACGTATCAGGTCCACAACTCCTTGGGCTGTCACATTCAGTTTCTTCGGAGCTAGAGTCAGTAACCCAATTACTGAAACATTCAATCATAAATATACATAATGATATGAGAATCCAAAACTGTTAATTTATCATGCTTAGATTGTCCTTCAACTAAATTGTACACCATCTTTAAACCAACCTCTTCCTAAGAGGGATCGGTGAAGGTATATGTCGTATACTCCTTGGTTTGATGAAAGTTCCTTCTTCAACAGGAGGCTGAGCAACCTAAAAGATAATAAAATTAGAAACTCAGAAACAAAATATGATGCATTCATTTGGATTTTCTTTTAAAAT
Source organism: Halyomorpha halys (assembly GCF_000696795.3). NCBI lineage: Eukaryota > Metazoa > Arthropoda > Insecta > Hemiptera > Pentatomidae > Halyomorpha > Halyomorpha halys. Next base: position 1,314,837 of record NW_027107765.1, on the reverse strand, counting down.
GATAAATAATCATTAAATTTCTACTCAGATTATTCTAATTATTTTAAACAGAAAAATGAGCATACAATTTCTTTGACTACATTGATAAATATATCTTAATCAACATATAAAGTATGATTCAAGGGAGATGGTGTTCCACGCATTAATAACTATATTTTAAGAATGTATGTAAATTTTGATATAGCCAAATCAATTGGAATAAAAAATGAAAAATGAAACTTTAAAATGATTACCATCGAATTCACTTGAGAAGGCTGCTCCTTGGCAGTTATCTTGAGCCTGGTAAAGCATTCAGCTAGATCGGAACAAGCCTTGAAAGAGGACTTATCTCCGGACAAAAGCCTTTTGCTTGACGTCTCAAGGGCTGACCTTTTCCTTTTTAGGGGATTACTACTTCCTGATGAATTTCCTGTTTTTAAAATTGCTGAGAATATATTTTCTGTTTTACAAGTTGAACCATCCTGAATAGACACTCTGTTGCACACTTGATTCCTATAAGCAAAGGGTAAAACTCATAAATCATAATCAGAATGTTAATTATTTTGAGGTATATATACATATCAGGAGTGATAATAAAGAAAGAATTACTATAATATAAATTTCAATTAAATTAAAATCAATTTAAAACAGTTATGAGTAGTTTAAACTGTTAAAAATTAGATTAAACTGTACAAAATAATAATAATTTATATACCTAAGAACACCTAATACTCCACGGGCATGTGGTTTACTGAGATCATAACTGTTGTCAGAAGGCTGTTTACTACAACTCTTCTCTTCATCTACAGAAAACATTAAAAAATGCACATTAAGATTTTTAACATAAACTATTACATTTTACATATATGTATATGTAGTTGACCGTAAAAATTGATATATAGGAAGATGGTCAGGGTTGCGGTCACAAGTGAAACGAAAATAGTTTACAACTATTTTCGTTTCACTTGTGACCGCAACCCTGACCATCTTCCTATATATTACATTTTACATGGTACATGTAAGTGTTTTGTGGAAAAAGTCATCAAGATCCAACTTTAATATAATTATTTTTTTAATTTTGATTTTAATTATACTTCAAGTTGTTTCACATAAATTTTTTTATACAAAACATTAATTCATTATTTTAAATGTTAGTTAGTTTTAATTTTAATTTTAATTACAACATGAACCAATCAAGGTTATAATCTATATCGTACATCCCAAATGAAAGGAGTACAACTCAAAAAAATGTCATTTTTCCTACAGCATTGTAGGCTTCGTAGAAATCAGCTCTAATATTGTAGCTTACAAGCATTTTTCTAGTGTTACTATTTATCACTCACCGCCTGAGTGACCATTGTTCCACCAAAATATGTGAAGGTAAAAATGGACACAGCCCAAAAATCCAGCATAACACCTACTAATATTAATTTAATTTAGATACAATTTTCAGGGATTATGCGAAATGATAAATTCATTCAAGAACTATTCTTTCTCTTAATAATTAAAATAAATACAGAGAACATTAAAAAAAAAAAAAAAAAAAAAAAATGTATTGATAGGAAAAATACTAACCTTGGAAATATGAACTACGAAAAGAATAAGGAGGTGAGTTTTTTTCTTCAAAGTCATCTTCACAATGGTGCTTACCAATGTGCTTACATCCACTCTGCATTCGATCATCTAATAAACCTGCACAGAAAATAGTTTTGAAATACTCATTTCAAAAAATAACTAGTACATTAGTGTATCTATATTTATATTATAAGGCAATATAACTTTTAAAGATTTATACTATTTTTCTGCAGACTTTCCAAATAAGTTGAACTTAATAAATTTTACTTCTTGAAGAAGTTTGTCAGGGGGTGCGGTCAGCAAAGAACAACATAAATAAACAAAACCATATTTATTTATTTTATGCCGACGTTTTGACCTGAGTTTCAGGTCTTCATCAGGGGTTGTGGCGTAGAGGGAAGGTGGTCACCCCCCGACAAACTTCTTCAAGCATTAATCTACGGTCAAGTATCTACACCTTATTAATAAATTTTAAACTAGAAGGAAAAACATAAAAATAAAAATCTGTTCTTCTAATCAATGTTAGAAGCTTATGTAAAATAATAAAAAAATGATCTTATTTTGTTTTTCTGCTCCTCAGGGTTTTAAAAGCCTGTTCAAGTACTCTCCTTATACCAATTGTGGTCTCCCACTATTGTATGTTTATCTTCTATCTCATCTGTAATTACTAATTTGAAGTAATGATTTTTCAGATAGCATAGAGCAGATTTTACTAGAACAAGGCATCCTTGAAGAGTAAAAATATAATTCTAACACAAGTTATAATGTTCATATTGTGTTAAGGAATATAGTATCAAAAATTAATTATCTGATTCCTGGTGATTGGAGAAGTGTCCAATAAAATGCAAATCCAAAGACAGAAAGACAATGAGAGAAAGGATGCATCTCTTCAGGGTGTATGGCCTATAGTAATACCATTGGTGGTTAAAGCGTGTCTCTTCTTGACATTGATGGTCCCTTATCTTAACACAAGGTCCAATATTACAGCAGAGACTAATGCTCCATGAATTAATATTCAAAGTTTATAAAAGATTTTATAGGCCAGTTCAAACATCAGAAGTAAGGCTGATGATTATGTTTTTTTTTTTTGTTTTTTTTCGCCCAAGACTCCCATTGGAGTCCTATACTGCCTAACCATGGTTGGGGGTCAAAGCTCTTCATTTTGTGGGACCGCCACTCAATGAAAAAAGTCAACGTCCCAGACCGGATTCGAACCGGCACCGCCAATAGACATCAAATTGGTAAGACTGTGTCTTAACCACTGAGCTATGGGCGGCCCTGATGATTATGTTGAGTATATTTAAAATTTAAAACTTAATATTATTTTAAAAAAGAAATACAAGAACTGGAAACTGGGAGAAAATGTTAAAGAATACACAGAATCGTTGTTAAATTAATTTTTATCAGTTGTTAATTATAATTATTTGTTAATTATAATTTTTTATCAGTTGTTAAATAAAAAAAATTATTAAGATTTTTTTCATTTAACAACTGATAAAAAAAAAAAAAAAAAAAAAGATGTATTATTAATGTTAATAAAAAAATAAAAGGGATTACTCCAATTTTTAACCGTACATTACAATTTAAAATTACCTGGGACAAGAAGGTGCTTATTTTTTGAAGGCGATCGAACTGGCTTATGACGGGACTTAGTGGGAGATGAAGTTTTATTATCACGCCACATAGTGAATCCTAAAAGAATATGTGGATAAGAAATCATAAAAAAAAAAATAATAATAATAAAATAAAGACAATTAACAGAGTATATTACTACACAAAACTATTTTAAAAGCATTAGATGTACTAGCATGCAATATCTTGACATTGTTTGTAGCAGTTTTAAATAAAACACAAGCAAATCATATCATATCAGGTGACGATTTATAACAACATTTGAAATTATAAAAGGAATACTATTTAGGAACCAGGCCAATTATTAAATAACAAAATTGAATTAAAATCAGTTAGTAACATTTTCATGTTGAAGAGAATGAAAATTAAGTTTATAACTAATTTCGCTAACATTTGTTAAAAAATAAAACAAATAACAATAGTATTCCTTATCATTTACTTTGTTACCTATTTCACATGTCTATTCTATTAATAAATTTTTATAGCTAAAACTGAATTAAAAATATTGCTAGAAAAAAATAAAAACTATAAATATTAAAAAACTATAAATATTACGTGAAAAGTCGTTACTGACTTAAAATCCATAAGATCCGGGGGCTTGAATGATGTTTATACGATGTCTCACAAAAACTTGTGAATCCAGAGAGAACCAGAGAGAGACTTAAGGAAACTAGCGCACAAACCACAAAACTCAACACACAATATTTTATCCAAAATTCTATCCTAGCCTCCACACCTATCACCACACTCCCTCCTACAACCTTCCGGATATGATTTTTTTTTTTCTAGTTGTTTCATTTTTTTTTTTAAGTTATCTATAAATTATTTATAATGTTATTTATAGTTTTGAATGCTATTCACGGGTTTGTGCTTTTATTTCACTCAATAGTTCACACTGAAACAGAAGTCGGAATAATTTAATGAGCTAGTGTTTTCATGAAAAAAAAAAAAATACATGTTATATTAACATTAGAATAACAAATGTACTTAGAAGAAATTAAAAAAATATATATATTAGAAAAAAATGTTCTTTTTTTTTTTTTAGTGAATTGACCAAACCCAATTTACACCAAAATCAGTAATCAATAATTACCTTTAAAAAAATAAATCTTAGATCATGTATAAGAATCATTGATCATCAACATTTATTTGACTTAAAACTTACAAGGTTAACCATAAATACCTTAAAATAAGAAATCATTTGATTATAATGAACTATATTTCAATAGACCTCGGCTAATGCTGGATTCATCATCTTCGTAATTGATATGATGAAAAGAAATTCCATCACTCATGAAATCGGTGATTAATTATAAATATAAATTAATCTTTTTCATTAACTAGCGCTATCAATGAATTTTTATTAAATCCCATTGGTCATATAATCATATCACACAAGTTTCATAGGCCCAGTACATTGACTTTGTTAGCATAATTTCTACATAATATAAATTTATACACACTGAGACATCATATTCTCATACAAGACCAAACGTTATATTGGATATGATGTAATTCATAAAGTTTAATAATGAAATGTTCTTTATTTTAAAATTTATTATTTTTTTTAAGCATTATAGTTTTTATTTATAAGATAATAATATAAATTACAGCAATAATAACAAAATAGTAATATATAAATCAATATTAATGAGAATTTATATCGACTGTAGTAAGTATAAATGCCTAGAGCACTTTTAACCCTTTCTAATATTGTAAAATTAAGCATTGTGCCCTTAAGACTATACATATACACTGAATCGTTCACATTCAATCTTCATACTCAAATTTGCCTGCCTGTCAGTTTAAATAATGTGTTCCATGAAGAATGGGATGCAATTAAGATCTAAAATATTATTTTATATAAGGAATAATTTTTACTAAAAAAGAGAAGGAAAAAAATATTAACACTGACATAATTCATCTATGACATATACTTTACTTATGAATAATGCATTATTATTTTTTTATTTAATAACAATATTTAGTTGAATTGAAAGTATCATTTAATTTTAATACATCTTTGTATTAATGTTGACAATCGTGAGTTAGGTGAAAGATAATGGTCAAAATAAATTGCTACAGGTTGTTTAAAGTTGGTACTACAATACTTCAGATGCAATACATAACCTTAAGTACATCAAGAATCATAGGTAAAAATGCTTTGTCATGAATTGTTAAGCAAAAACATTTTCTAACCTAACATTTTTAGATCCCAAAATTTTCAATGTAATACAACTGAGATTAAGTTGTTTATCCATCACTAACAATTCTCTGAAACGTTATTACAATCAAGTACTACTTAAGATCTACAAGGTCAAACTTCTTTTTCTTAATGAATTTAAATGTTAATTAAAATTTTAGTTTTCTCTTTTTTTAAAATACGTTTAATTCATTCATAAATCATAAGGTCCTGTATCTTCAAGGATAGTAGCTTCATTCTACTATTTTCAAAACCAACTTCAATTTTGTAGAAGGTTCTGTAGAACAACCTCGGTATTGTACATTTTAAAAATTGACTCATGCAATAACAAAAATATGGCCATTATTGCCGATATAGCATCGGATGCACCTCACTGCATTGGTAATCTGTACCTTTCAGAAAGACTGTAGTGACAGAAAGACAACACTGGTAATAAATAAAATAAACCACATTTATGAGCGATTTAGCTGGATTTCATTGATATATTCTGATAAACAGTCTGATATAATTTGATAGAATATTATGAGTAAATTTGATAGAAAATTATGAGTCTTATATAATTTGATAGAATACTATTAGTAAATCATGGCAACTTTTATCTCTACTTACTATAGTTACCATTAAAATTATTATTTTTTTTTCAGAATAAAGTTTTTTTTAATCAACAAATGGTACTGAAAGAAAATAAAAGTAGCTTACTTGTTTTATTTTTTAGATAATCAGAAGAGTAAAAAAAAGAATTGAACCTTGTTTAACAGCAGGTATCCTAGCAGGAGGGTCTAACAGACAGTGACCGAGTTCGGCAAAGACTGATTTAAAAACAGTCACTGTAGTTGATAAAGGTGAAACAGAACTGTGAAGTGGGCAAACCACCGATGGCATACCATCGAGGCGAGGTAGTGATTTCAGGCTCACCTGAAAGTGAAACCAATGCATATAACTATGTAAAGAGAAAATATTATTATATATAAACAACATGATAATGCATTAAAATAAGGCTGATGAAAGATTCGTTATGTTTTAATTGGAAAATATACAATTTTTTATAACGACTACATAAAAATAAATGGAAATCCTACCTAAAAAAAAAGGAAAAGTATTGTATATCAAGAAAATTCTAATTATTATGATATTTTCCAATATTGAGTCTTTTCATTTTGTTTTTAACCTATTCTTTTAGCAGCCACAAAATAAAAATCTTTTGTTCATAATTTTCACCTTCCCTGGTCTTTGAATTTCTTTTTCAAAAATTACAAAAATGGCCATAAGCAGAGTACACAAAACTTGGATACATGTGTAGGATTGTTCGTGAAAGTTTTGTGATGCGCACAAATTTTCTAATTTTTATATTAACTACTGCAAAAATAAAAAATATATGCGCATCACAAAACTTTTACGAACAACCCTACACATGTATCCAAGTTTTGTATACTCATCTTATGGCTATTTTTGTAATTTTTGAAAAAGAAATTCAAAGACCCAGGAAGGCGAAAATTATGAACAAAAAATTTTTATTTTGTGGCTGCTAAAAGAATAGGTTAAAAACAAAATGAAAAGACTCAATATTGGAAAATATCATAATTTCTGATCAGTCGAATTTATTTAAAAAGTTGCTGTCGCCCTTTAGGTATTAACCCGTCTTAAATATAAAATTTCAGTTTCATATGACTTTTTGTAAGTTATTACAATTAATATTATTAATTTTCATTACAAAGCAAGAGAGAGAAATGCTTTACTCAACAAGCAATGCTGACCAATTATATTGGATTGTAATAATATACAAACTAATCAGTCTTATAACAAGAAATATAAATAATAATATAAAATAATTAACAAGGTTTTAATATTTTTTTTACCTATGGTTTTCTTTCTTCCTTTTTTTTCGTTATAACTAAATATCATAAATACAGAGTTCTTTTCCTTTTCTAGCTAAGTTACATTGCATTTTTTCCCCTTGTATTAGATTTTTTGTTCCCCTGTATTTTTTTTTCTCTTCTTGTTATCTTCTAAACCATATCTATTTTATACTCTCTATTCCACTCCCGTTCCTCTCATATTTCTCTTTTCCAGTGAACCATCACAAATATTTAATTTAAATTTATTTCACTTAAAATTTTAAATAAACAAAATATTTCAACATATTATATATAACTTCAACACACCTATTATTATACAATATTTCAATAGAAGTATGTTTTGGTTTTTGCAATATTTTATTTTCAAAGAATTATATGTAATATCAAAGGAACATCAGAGTCTGAAAAGTCAATGTTAAATGAATTTATCAATAAAGATGTTGAAGTATGATGAGTTGTAAAAATGCACAAAATCCATAAAAAATTAAAACATGATCAGTTCTATAGATAAAAAGTATATAGTTAATGGAACATATATTTTGTGGCAAAAAAGACTTTTCAATTATTGAAATAATGTACATAATAAAGTGAATATATTTCCTAATTAATTTTACTAGATGCTATCTTCTTAATAGTTATGTATAAGAGGCAAAATATATCTATAAGTTATATTTCAAGTTTTCAATTTAAAAATTACAGAAATATACTACTCCAGCTTATTCATTATTCTTACCTTTATATAAGAACCAGATGGCAACTTTGCAATAGGAAAATCATGGTGGAGGGGTGGACGGGAGAACTCAGGACATCCAACTGGATGTGAAAGCCGGTAGGTTACATTTTTTACTTTTCCAAGACTGTACCAAGCTGATAACTGGGAAAAATGTAACTGAGATCTGATTGCCTGGAGTAAAACTTTCTCGGGTACTTCACACGTTTTCTGAGAAGGTCTGAAAAAAGGTTTTTACTATGTTAGAATGATAACGTACATAGTACCATGCAAGAAATAATTGGTTAAAAATCATCAATCTTAATTTTTAATTAAGTCACCATGATTAATTTTAAAAAAAATAATTGTTCTGGAATTTGTTTTTTAAAAACAAGATTAGGTTCATAATCATTCATTTGTAAATTTTTAGGAAACTTTTTTGAATAAATATAACCTTATAATTATAAAAATCCTCACCATTCAGTTCCTACAATTTCTAATATCAAAAATTGTTAAAGTGGAAAATAAAAACTGAATTAAATGAAAATTTATAGATGATATTTTAAACAAAGAGGTTAGTTAGTTTTAGAAATAAATTAAGTACTTTTTTAAAAGTAGGAAAGCAAATTTTCTAATTATTACTTATGAAATTATTTATTACAGTGATGATAACATTCAGAACAGTTCTTAACCAACAATTGCAAGGAGAATTGTTTGTCAATGGTTGTTTGATAATTGCTTGTAACAAAATAATACAAGAAGTCTGAATTCTTGTGGATTGAGCTACCTCATTTTTACAACAAACTCTTTGATCCTAAAACAGGTCATCTAATTCTCTGATGCAATTTTTTACCTGAAAAGGCAACTTGACTTCTTTCATTTTTTCTTTTTCAATTTTAAAATAATTTGGTCCATTTTCCAATTTTTTTCTTTGAAAGTTTTTATATTAAATAATCATAAACTGAAAATATTTCTTCCAAAAACAGGCTGGACTTCTGTGGTGGGTGGCACTTTATTGTGTGTTATCCCATAAACAGTAAATTGTAGGACATTAAAAAGCTGACCTTTGGACATTCTGCAGGAATCTCCTGAACCCAGTCATGGTATCCATGTCCAACTGATTAAAAACCGACTCAATCTGCCTACTTACTGTTGTCAAAATTTTGAAACCACCCACATTTTTCCATCATAATATAAAAATTCGTAAGAATTCGAAATTGGGATTTGTTACTAATCTGTGTAATTCCCCTTTTTTGGCATTTCAGAAAGGATAACTATAACATTAAAATATTTCTGATAATACATAGTAAATCACATTAAAATACAATTACTCACTTGGCAGAAAGTATAGAAACTGTCCACTGCTCAATAAGAAGATCTTCAGAAGAGGCGAGACAACAAATATTGACTGAAGATGCCCTCGAAGAACCACATGGACAATCTGGCGAGAGCAGAACATCAATGGTCATAGGAGCAGAATTTTCAGACAATAAAGACAAATGTCGTCTCAGGCCAGCAGCACGTTCACACAGAAAATCCCCTTCAATACATGTATGGTGCAGTACCTAGTAAGAGAAATGAATCTTGTTTTATTTGCTTAGTTGAGATTTGAAATAATATTTAAATTAAAATTCATAAAATCGATACCTTAATATTATAGACTGGCTTCCCAGCAATGAAACACCTTTTTAAGTTAATTTAAGTTCAATATTCAAGTCTAGTCTTTTAGCAGAAAACCAAATCATAAAACGTATATTTTTACATCCTCGACCTCTATGAGCCCTAAGGTTAAAGTGATAGGTCTTTATCAAGTCAGGTTTCTATATCTTTTTTTTTTTTCAGGTCTTTATATAGCTTTTTAGTTGAGTTCTATGTGTTCAACAGGAGGATGGAAACTGCGATGGTTGACGTAAGTTCTCATATTTCTCAGTTCTGCACAGGATGATGTGATTGACTTAGGCACACAGAGTCAACATCCTAGACTAAGCTATACAGCAGTGAAAAAATTGCATCTTCTGAGTGAGAAGAGAGTCCTCTGTTAATCGTCTCCACTGCTTGATTCCTTAACTATCCGCGAATTTTCCAAATTTATAAACATACAGAATCCTCAGTTGATAACACCCCTCAATCATGAACTAATGGTTATGAATAAACAAAATGTCTTCATTTTGCAATGTTAGATATTCACTTTAATTTGGTCATGATAATAAAAAATATAATGACAGTCGAATAAAACAAGGTATGCCATGAGAGTTGAGAGCGAATAGGAGGAAGGAGGAACTACAACAGTAAAAAAAAAAAAGGAACAATAATAGAACATTAAAAAAATAGTATATACAGAGATGATTGACCGTATATGAATAAGAAGGAGATGGTCTAGGTTACGGTCCAGAAAAAAAAAAAAAAAATAGTTTCAACTATATATTAATAGTCAAAATAGATTAACAAATAGTTTCAACTATTTGGTAATTATTTTTCTTTACCACAACCTGGATCATCGTCTAATGTAAGATAGTCAATAAGTAAAAATAAATGAGGATATTTAAACTTGTTTAAGAGAAAAAGGGCTTGTGACATTGTTCCAGAAGTATTATTGAGAAATACTAATATAAAATAATAAAGTAAATCAATAAATATTTACCTGAGGAGTAAGGGGAAGTAAATGAGGACCTTCTTTGTGACCTCTTGGGCATGAAGGTTCCGGTGTCCGCCCTTCCACCAGCATCACACCAACATCACAAAAAAGACTACCTCCACCAGACATGCTGCAAAAAATAAATAATAAAATAATATACATATAATTCACAACAACTCAAAAAAAGAAAATGATAAACGAATGGAATGAATAATAAAATAGTATATCAAAAGCAAATAATCCAGGGCTAGTGGAAAAATAAATTATATACTTAATAAAAATTAATTGTTACACTGGGAAGTGACACAATAATCATTAATAACTGTACTCTAGAACTCATATAATGCCAAAACCTCTTTTAACTCTACTAGTGTAATTAAATATAACGTAGAATAATTCTTATTTATTTATTTTTTTTTTCATACAGGTTACAATGGTTTTTCTGGAAAATTGAAGAATCCTCATTCAGCAAGCCATTACTAGATGCCATCATCATAGTAAATTAACAACCATCTTGAGATTAATCAAAGTTAATTGTAATGGAAATTATCGTAAGTCACGGATTACCGATGATAATCGATTATCAACGTAAACTAATTACTAACTTCCTTAGATATATTCGAGCTTTAAGGAAAATAATCACAATGATATTCGATAAAAAAACTTGCAAAACATTTCCGGTTTAAGAAAGTAAATAAATCGGCTCATAATGAGGCTATCTACATAAATAGGAGAAATTGGAGAGAATTTTCTTTTTTTATTAATATTCTTTGATGATTTAAATTAAATTGTATAGAAATATAGGGAGATGGTCAGGGTTGCGGTCAAAAGAGAAATAAAAATAGTTTACAACTATTAATTACTATTAGTTGTAAACTATTTTTATTTTTCTTTTGACCGCAACCCTGACCATCTCCCTATATATCAATTTTTACGGTCAACTATACATACATATATAAATTGTATAGAAGTTCTCATTTCCTCTCATTAGTATTTAAGAGGACTAAACTTTATCAGGATGGTGTTGAGAATATACCATAGTGTTAGTGGTTTAAATTAAGACCCTACAATCTATTAAAGGGCCTGCTCCCACGTGAGAACAAGTAAAAACTGAACCAGCATTGTAAAAGGTCATCGGCCCCAAGAGGTCGGGTGCATTAGCAACAGATATTCTAGCAACAGGCAACTTCAATAATTTTTCATATTTAATAAGAGTTATGACCAGTTTCTTAAACATCATGTCAATATATAACCAAAATTATCACACCCAATTTACGACTTTTAGATCCCCTTTGTGGTCATCGTTAGAATTTATTATAAACATGTAATCAAACACAACACCATTTTAAACAATTGCTACCTTAAAAAAACTAAGCAATGAAATTAAACAACGTGTTAATAAATTCATCAAAACATTTCGCTCTCATCACAATACATACCTTATTCATACTACTATTGTAAACAGTAAATAAAAATGTTAGATATTTTACTAACAATAACTTATGCATTAACTTAACACGGCTTCGACAAAAGAAGAAATAACTGAACAAAACAAATGATTCTGGTAGATAAGAAAACCTTTTTTGTGCATAAATATCTACTAATCAGTAATTAATTTGAACAGATTACAAATTATGATAAGATAATGATGTATCATAACCATTGCAACCACGGATAAGAAATCAGACTAGAAATACAAAATAATAACGTATAATGTATAATATTATGTTGAAAATCTGAATTCTTCTAAAGGAATGGATGTATAAACATAAAATTCGGAAGATAAAAAAAAAAAAAAGACAACATTCGGAAACACATAAGTTTAATTGAAACTAAGATCTCCAGTTAGAAAACCAAATGTGGGTAACAGCCGTTAAATAAAAACTTCATGAACAATGTTCATAAATAAGAATTAAATGTTTTTACAGACTAATATTTATAGCAGCAAGAAACTGTATTCCATGATCACTAATAAAGCAGGATAAAAAATTGAAAAAAAGAAGTGAAGCAATTGCAGCCGATTTGCAAATAATTACTGTTTACATGAATCTGTCCGTGTTAGTCGAACCTGTCTTAACAAGGTGTCTTAAAACCAACATAGAATTCTAGAGTCTGCATCGGTATCGGTTCGAATCCGGCCTGGAGAGGTTGAATTTATTTCCTCGCGGAATAAACCTCGACCTTCCCACTCTGGCTAGAATAGGTTGTAGAATAAACCACCCTTCCTGCCCCAAGTTGGAGAACATAAATACGTTAGATTAATCTACGAAAAAAAATATTAGCAGACCAGACGAACGTGGAGCCGCTCTCGGTTTAAAAATGGAGTTTTATATCTGGTCTTCCATACTGTTTTGAAATAATTACGATTATTTCTCGACAAAATTTAACTTTGGTAAGTGAATTTCCCACTTTTTTTATGGATAATCCAGGTACTATTTGTGCAGCATCTAACAATCAGGTAAACAGGGCAACCCTGCGAGTGCTGATTCTCACATTCTCATTCATTTTATCAGGTCCACCAATGAACTAATATTGGTTACTTTTTTGGTTGAGAGATGAAGATTTTTTTTTTCATTAATAAGTAATGTTTCGAGAAAATTAATTTGATGACTTACCTGAGAAAAAATCAGTTAAAACTGATTATTTATGAATGTTCATTTATTTAATTGTAAAGAAAAAACGAAATTTCATTTTCATGAACAATTTAAAAATTTGTTTGTTGACATGCATGATCACACTGATATTGAAGCGCTCATAAAATTCGTAGGTATAGGTAATTCTTTTCTAATGAAGCTTCGACCAGATCAAGCAAGATACGATTTCATAGTGTTTAAATTTAAAATCTTGTTAAGTGTCATTACCAAACTCACAAGAATTAGAGTTGTCGAAAATTTTCTTCTGACGTAATAGACGGTTCCATTGTCAAGATTTTGATCACAATTCAACACAGGCATCTCTCTGATAAGAGACCAAGAGGACCCATCATTATTTTCAGAATGCTTTCAAGTTCATTGATGTGTGCCTTTTTTCGCTGTCCCAAATGTTTGTGATGTCTAGGTCCAAATTGGTTCCAAAAAGTAAGTGTAAGACTTAGTACTTAGGATTGGTCTCTAGTTCTTGATAAACGGACCTCATGCCATTCTTCGGTCCAATATCAGTCCAAGTGTACAGTGTCTGTGGAATCGGACACATTTCATGGCGAAGAATAAAGGTAATGTGAGGTGATTTGTCGTGTTTTTTCAGAGTGTATGTTATGTATAATAGAATCTTAGAGGTACTCCTGCTGAGATAGGCCAAATAGAAGATAGCTCTGACCCGTTTCGGTAAAAGAAACATCTTTAAAAAAAAAAAAGATTGAAGAATGAGGAAATGAGTAGGTGGAAATATTATCTTGAGTTTGAAGAGGGGTCCCTATGTCAAAATCTGCAGTAACGTTCAGAAATACGCCAGTTGCATATAATTTCTGCTCTAGTGTCATGGATGAGAAGTCCGTTACTCTGTCAAGTTTATGCACAGTTAAGTGAAGTCTCCTGAATCCTAATTAATGACCTGGAATTGAAAGCGTACATTAACATATCTTTTGTATAAGTTTTCGAAAATGTTTGAACAGACAGGAAATAATCTGATTGGATCATGATGAGCATTTGTTTTTGTCCTTGTGAATCATTGTTTTATAAGAGTATTTCAATTGAAGCGGAAATTTGGTTGCCATAAATATTTCATTATAAATTGCTGTCAGAACGTGTGTAACTTTTAATCTCTACATTTTTAATTAATTTAAATTATTATCAAGTAATGAAAAATCTATTAGAATTTTCAATTCGAACATTTCATTTTATTTTTGCCGTAAACATGAAAAATGGGAGTTATCAGTATATTTAAATTTAATTAAATAAAAAACTTAATAATCTTGGGCTCAAAAATATTGTTAGGTTAATAATATGATTGTTAGTTATTGATAATGTGAGGAAATTGTATTAATTTATTTCTGGAGGTCGAAGTTATAAACTTAGTTTGGTAACTTGATTAATAAACATTGCAATTATAATGAAACATAATCCTTTTTATAAAATGACTTTGACATTATGTTTAGTTAATTTCTTATAGCTATAGCCATTGAATATTAATAACTAACTTTTATTGTTTTTTTATATTAGTTTTAGTGTTGTTAAAGTTATCGTAAATTGTTATTGTTGATTTGTAGTTTAAAATTTGAAACATTACTTAAACCGGGAAGAGCACACTTAGGATAGTTAAATCGAGCATTAGTTAACGTGCCTAAAATTGAAAAACGGTGTGAATAAATAAGAAGTAAGCTTACGAACTTTAGTTCCAACCAACGTGTTTTGTTATAGGATACTATGTACTGTTTTATTGGAAAAAATAAATCAAAGAACTTACTACCAGGTGCCTAGACACATGTGTCATTCCTTCCTCACGCATGCCCATAAATATTAAGAACTATGAAGGATATTCATAGAAATAATAAGTACTTATGCTTATGGCTTAGTTCAAATTGGGGGTATCGGTACTACAGCATAAGCCAATGATAATTAACAACAAACAAAGATAAAATTGATTATTTATTTGATCAACAAATAAATATAACTGAATGGTAAATAGAGTGTTGTTAAGGCCAAAACGACCTTTGGCAATGGTCTGGTGGGTAGAGCGCTTCAGCCTTGGTCGCGGCCTCCAAGCCCAGATGTTCACACACTGCACCACCCTTTATATCTCCAAAAGGCATCATCTAATTGCCAATAGCAACAACCTCTCATTTCACTAACTACCATCCATAATCAAAAGGGAAGAAAATGTTCGCTAACGAAATTAGATAATTGGATATTTACTGGTAAATCATGGAGTAGTGGGATGGATACGTCGCGCATTGTAATCATTAACTCCTCGCTAAAGGCGCAATACTACATAAATTATTTACCATGCTCCTGTCATTTTGTCGCATTAATGGCCTTGTAACGTTGCCAAAGGGTATGAATAATGTTCATTAATCCCTTGCTATAGAAGTATCAGACTACGTACACTCAGGTCGTGAAAATATCAATGTAACTTTATGCATAACACAGTTTCCATAAATATTTAGTAACTATTACACCTTGAAGGGCGATATGGGTAATAAGTATAAAAATCTAAATCTACAACTTTTTTAATAACAATTAATTTATAATTTTTAAAATAAATATATTAAGATTTTTAAATTAAATGATTTAATCCAATTACATCAAATAAATATTGTGTGATAATAGAGTTAAGTTAATCTGTAATCAAAAGTTTTAACATTTAATGTAAAAGTGACAAAATAGGTAATTAAACCTAACATAAGGGAAGCTTATTAATAAATTAATATGATTCCTTGTTGGCTTATTGTTTCTTAGATTGATTTGACTAAATTTATTAACCTAGACGGAACAGCCAGTAAAAAGTTCTTAATTGTTGGATGTGAAGTGTAAATTTATATTTAAGTCATGGTAATTTATTAGTAATGTTGTTTGTTAAAAATGGATATATAATGAAAGCTGTACTTTAATAGGTTGTCCTCGAGAATGGTCAGGTTGCCCGAAACGTTGGACATTTAAAATAATAATGAAGAGTGTTTGAGACTTAACTTGGATACTAACTATTTTATTTAAACAAAAAAAAAATAACTAAATCAATTCTTTTAATTATTTAAGGCACCAACCACGTATGGGTCATTAATGAAAAAAAAATCAATTCTTTAAACGAAGTATTAAGATTCTATGGATTTGTCCTTTGAAATACTAAAATAGATCAAGATCGCTAAATGTTCCGTGTTTTAAAATAAAATCTTTCAGAAATACGTTTTCAATAGCTGCCTACAACTTGTCTATATGCAAAGTTAATAGTAGCAAATGTAAAATTTAAATAAAGTTAATAAGAAAACAAACATAAGATTGCTCAATTTGTAACTAAACAAAAATTACTTTCACTTTACTTAGAGGGGCACTGAATATCTTTGGAAAATAGTTTAAATTATATATTTGCACTATAATATGCTGTATGGTGAGACTATTGAGGTATAAATTGGAAAAGAAAAAGATTTTATTATGTGATGGTAGCGATTATGGAGGACACAGCTTTCTGGATGTAGAGCGGTCTTTCACAAGCCCAAGAAGTCTGCAGACTACTTAAGGTATATTATTCAACCATGTGCGGCCTTACCAGTCTTCCTTAGGGAAAATTGTTTAAAACTAGCTTCTCAAAAGTGTCTTTTGCTGAACCTGTCTGTTAGAACCTTACAACAAAGAATCAAACTTCAGAAAAAGTAAACAAAATAGATCCAACTATAATCCCTGACAAAGTATACGTTACCTCCCGCGGCGCCTCCTTAGTTCTCACAGAACAAGAGTGGGGCGGGGGGAGCGTAGAATGGGAACCACTAATGTGGAAGGTTTTGTAACAACAATTAATTTCAGGAATAAAATAAATAAAGAGAGAAAGGAATAAGATTAGATTGAAACTTTTCATTGAAACATTCTGTCAGTAAATTTATAAGAGAAATAAAAACTACTAATCTACTTATTAACTATGTTTTACATTTTGTTAAAAAATTAACTGAAAGAAAAAAAAACCGGGTTAAAAAAGTTAAGGCTGATGCCCTACATAACGAAATTATGGGTAAATTTGCATATGTATTCATGTACGGTGCCTTCAATTGGTATATATATTCATTTATGTACGGTGCCTTCAATTGGTATATATATTCATTTACGTACGACGCCTTCAATTGGTATATGTATTCATTCATGTATGGTACCAACATTTAGTTCTGAATGCTATTCTTGATGGTTAACAATCATTCATTTGTTCGGAATACTCGCAATATTATTAAGTAGGTTGAATGAGTGAGGTTCCATATGGGAAAGGTATGCGCTAGGATAGATCATAGATTCATACAATATCAATTAATTTCCGGAGGATAATTTTGTTTTTTTATTAAAATATGGAAACATTTTGCACATTATTTTTCTCTCTTATACAAATTTTAAATTAGTACAGTGGTTGAACATAGTTTATTATATAATGTGACTTACATATTTTACGCATTTTGCAAAAGGGTCGTCTTTTTGTAAAAATTATGGCTTCTGTTTTCTCAAAATGCTCATTTTTATGGTACTTTTTTGTGCAGGCTTCTTTTAATAAAGGTTCATAGACTTTCCGAATAATTATTGTATAAACGAAATTTAAATTATATCCTATATGAAGAAAGAAAATGGGAAAAATGTTTTTATAATTATTGTTTTCAACCGGTCAAGCGAGATGTTTGGAACACTATCAGCGGAAACCAATTGGCTTTGATTAGCAAAATTGTGTCAGATCGATTCCACGGTTAGTCATAGAAATTGGTTTAAAACTGGAGGCAGTATTGTAAGTTATAAGAATAATGCCTAACCGTTTCCAAGGACACTATAACAATAGTCAATAAAGTTTTAAGTGCTATTCAGACGATCGTTAACCTAAATATACAGCAGCATTTAACGTATGGATCAGTTTATTTCAAGAAACAAACTCACAAGCAAATTAAATATATGAAGAATATTTTTTTAAATTTTTACTTCCATGAACGCTTAAAGTAAAACGTTATTTCGACCGATTATAGTGATTTGTGACCGGTCGAAAACTGTTTTAGAGTTATTTCGGACCCAAAAAGTAAAATTAAACTTTCGATGTAACTGTCCTCTAATTCTAATGATGTCTTATTTTTCTTAATTTCGGTAACTTTATACACAATGAAATTTAAAATGGTTTGTAAATAGCACGAAAAAATATAAATACATATAACTATTAAAAAACGAACTTCTCCGATTTTTGCAGTTTTGTTTGTTTTGATGTGCAATGTAATTGTAAATTTTTAAGACGATTATGCTCTTTTTTTCTGGCTAAGATATTTCAGAAATAAATAAAAGAATTTACTTTTTTTTTTTTCCTAAAGTCGAGGCAAAACTGATTTCCTTGAACATTTAGCATGTGTCAGGGTCAGATTAAGAATAGAAAAAACCTTCAAATGAATATAAAATATGACATATTGGTATGACGCCGTGTGAGAACCGTCCGTGTCCAAAAAAAAAATTTTCGCATTGGCAAAAAAAATAATGGATGTAACATAATGTATACCAGAAGATGTCAATACTTATCTCCAGCTTTCTTCTAAATTTTAAATTATTGCAAAAATAGTTTGCCTGTCATCAATACAAATCTTTCTTATATCGGCTCTGAGGAAGCAATATAATAGTTATAGTTATAACTTTTAATGAACATAAAATATTGATTAGAATAACTATTCAATGTTTTTGTTAATGTAAATACATTAATTTTAAAGGGAAAAACAATTAATTACAGGTGATATTAATTCATTTTGGCTGATGGAGCTCCTATATAACTTAGTTGATGATGCACTTGCGCATCTCCCAATGTTTTACTAAATAATTTTCATTACATCATACATATAGGATGAAAGGGCCATAAACCAAAATTTCTAACGTCAGAAATTTTAATAATTGGATCCTCATATACCAGACCAAACTTGACAATCTATCTATATGGAACATCCTGGGATGTTCTATTAAGAACTTGTGTTTATATATGTTTGTTTGGTACTGAATCTGTGTTTTGTAGTAACAAAAAACATGTTTAATTTGAGTCCTTTTCATTCTGGCGATGTATAGATAAAAATAAAATTTTTAGTCAATTTTTTAAGGGATGATTCCGAAAGTATCTAATGAGAGAAATGCTTAAAAAAAAAAGTTTGGAACTGAGCTTTAAATAAAAAATTTTATTTTAAAAACTTAATACAGTTTTTAAAAATGCCTTTCTTTAATCTAATTACTAAATATGAAAAATACATCGATTAAATGTAAATTTATTACTACAATTTAGTATTCATTGACCTTGCTTCAAGTAAATTAACATTCTTTGACTTAATCGATGCGTATTTCTGACCTCCGTAAACATTTTGCTAGGTGCTGAATAGGCAGCCGCTGGTATGTTTAAGAAACAGAGCAATGTTTCCGATACTCAAAACATAAGACGCAGATTGGATCTAAGCCAAGTATATAAACGTCCCAACGGCGAAGGGACCTCTTAAGGCCATGGGCGTGTACCTATCTAGGAGAGATCCAATCTATTCAACAAGCCCATACCCATACTTTGACAAATCTTCGATGATTAGGGAAATTTAAAAACTAATTTTAGATGCAATTATTTTTAAATGCTATCTTTGATAGAATTAGAAAAATCAAAATCTCAATTGGGTAAAAAAATCCTGAAACTAAAAAATGAATTAATGTAGGAATCAATCATGTATGACGTCAACAAGATTGTAAAGCTGGGCATGTATGCCAAGTTCTCATTAAGAACTACAATGTGGGCCAAAACGTCACAAATACGAAGTAACCGAATAGAACGTATGTTTATTTACCTACGCCGATCCTCGGCGAGGCCCAACTATTGGTTTTAAGTGGTACCAAAAACATTTAAAACAATCTTAATAAGGCTACATATCTGATTTAACATTTAGGGCCAACTACTAATACTTTTTCTTTCATAATGGGAGAGGACCATTAATTTAAAAAACAGGAATTAAAAAATACGAAAGTACCAAGACGTATAAGCCAGTGAAATTGTACCTGGTATAAACTGCAAGACTAATAATATTAGTTTGTACTTTATTATGACATTGGGTCCAGGGATTTTGCACTTAAGATCAATGACGACAGGGAAACCTACGGTTTTAAATTGAATCCAAACCACGTTCGACGATTATAAAACTGTTTCTCATGATTCTTTGGTGTTTCTCGAGTATGAATGAGTTTCAAACTAAGGAATGACAACCAACCCTAATGGAATCCATGAGTTGAGAAGCTACATAAGTCACTTGGTGATATTTAAAATTTCGAGGATTCAGAGATAAAAAGTTATCAATTTGGATCATAGCACTTTTCATGCTAACACCCTACCTTGTTATTTTTGATGTATTGGGGAGTTATCCTATAGGAAGCCAACCTATTCTGACCACAATAAAATATTCAAGTTTTCATTTTGTATGGCTCCCACAAAATAAAAGTCAACCCAGGCTGGAATCAAACCGGCACTACTGCTGACTCTCGAGGTTACTAAGGTGACGCCTCAATTCCCTCAGCTGTAACGACCTGTTGTACTGTAAAAATCTATGAAATAATATAAACAAAGAAACATATCAAAAGATAAATGAGATCAATGAGGAAGGGTAATTTCTTTCCATATATCCATGCCCGGCCCCTCAGAAGACTGGAAGTAACTCCTTCGGCACCAATGCTTTAAGTTTTATAATGGAGCCAAGTTAATATTTAGCTGAGAAAGCCCTCAATAAGTCAGTGACTCCAAAGATTCCCATTTAACTAGGGCACCGAGATCCGGCCCGCAACTCAGAGTTCCGGTTTAAAATTTGTACATCCATTGAGTTTGTGTTTAAGAAATTCCTTGTGTAGTTTTTAACTTTTCACTACCACTTCGGCCATTTTTTAAACTTTCTTTCGAAATTTTAAAGGCCTTCAATACCTATATTCACTAATAAATAGAACGAATAGATTCCATACGATAAAAAATGTCAAGGGCCGTATAAATCACAAACTGGACAGATATTTTACACTTATTCTTAAAACACTAAATTCGGAAACAAGATATCAAATGTTCAAAGACAAAACAAAGAACTCAACAGTTCAATTGATTTTATAATTCTATTCAATTTCCAAAGGTGAGCATTAATGAATGACATAATAGGATCAGAATCAGTCATTATTTGACTATCATTCTTTTTACATATTTATTACCAATTGTTATTTCTGTACTTCCATAAAACTAATTGATTTGAGAAACTCTAAAAGCCAAGTGTATTTAAATTTGAAAATAACATTTATTTCCTTAATTAGTAACATAATAGGTTTAGAGTCAGTAAATTTTAATAATTTTTTCTCGAAAATTTGATCTCTGTAACTCATAGGGTTTCTTATATCACCATATCACCAATTTAAATCCTGTATTTTTTAGAATAAAAATATAATGCAAAATTGTTCCTAAAATTAGGATTTTCTTTTTTTTAAGGCCGCCTCTTGGATTCTCCAATGATCGTAAACAATTATAATATACCCTCGGCAATGTTTATATACCATATAATTAGAAATCTTTAAATATATAATTAAAAAAACAATGAATATTATGTGGCTTTAATAAGTTATTTTAATTTTTCTTTTACACTCAAAATTGTAATACAAAGTAAAAACCCTCGCTCCCTAATTCTGCTCAACTTATTCTTTTGAGTGTCTATTAAAAGGACAACGAGGATCGCCAAACAAATTTTCATAATGTTCTAAGCATCGCAGCTAACGAAACTCTTGACGTCAGTTCAATTTTATTTTTAGATCGCAGGTCTATAACATTCCAAGGAGATCCATCCCATTTTACCTACAACGTGGCCATGTTCCAATGTATCCAACACGGAAGGGAAGAAGAGGTATTAAGCTTTTCCGCAGTTTCATGATCAACAAAACACTAAGTTATTCGGGAAACAATTGGATGTTTAGCATTTAGATTTTAGTCATAGAGAACGAAACAAAAAGCCTGACTTATTTCCTATTAAGGTTTGGGCACATAAAATAATCATGTTCATTAGCCTGAAATGAAGAATATGTCTGCCATATTAAAGCGGGAATAAAAAATGATTGTCTATTGAATGCGATGTAGTCCGAGAAACGGAGAAAAGAAAAAAATCAAAATTTTCAAATTAAAATTTCAGGCTTCAGAAAGGATACTTAAAGTTTAATTTATTCAAGAGAACACTAGAATTTCATTATTTTTTCGTTCCAAACCTAATATCTAGGAAACTATCAACATTAAGTATCCTTTTCTTAAAGTAGAATGAATATGCTACAATTTGGTCTCTTAAATATCTCTTCACGTTTTACTGAGAAAACTTAAAGAACAAACAACCTTGTATTTAGAAATTCAAGATATCGTAATTTTGTGATGCGGTAAAATATTCCAAAAAATCTGCTATTCCAGCAAAGAAATACCTATCATCATTCTATTTTACTAACTTAATTATCATCTATTAATAATTACGATATTTAATTTTTATGTTAAAAGTATTACATTTTTACATAATTTTGACGAACTACTTTGTTAAATATGAGCCCTCTTGATAAAAGTTGGACATCTCAAAAACTGTTCGATATACAAATGCCTGTAAGTGCGTAAAATGAAGCTTTCTAAATTCCCTTTATTGTAATTTATAATGGTCTTTGTAGAGAGAACCATTTCTCCAATATTGGCCAAAACAAGTTTCCAAAATGGTGATTTCTAGTTTTTCGAAGGAAAAATAAATTGAAAAAAATAGGGTATTTTTAGAAAAGATCAAATTTTAGCAAATTTACTCTACTTAAAAAACATATGTACAATATTTTTCATTCAGTCGATAATTTATTTAAAATAGATTGAGAATCTCATTTTAGGTGTTCTGTAGTTCCATCTTGTAGCACAATGTCAAATTCAAGTAAAAATAAGATACATTTTTTTGTAATTAAATTAAATTATTTTTAATAAATAATAATTAATTAAGTTAGCTAAATATGAATGATTACAGGTATTTTTTTAATTATTAAAATTAATTAAAAAAATATTGACGTACTGCTAATTTGGTCGAAACTATTCGACGATCTTGCATAACATATTAAATCATTAAAATGTACTATAACTATTTAATAAGGCTATTCTTATACATTTTACATTTTCAGTTTCTGCGAGTACTCAAAATGAAGCAAATTATATTTTACTTTCAAGTAATTTAAGATGAGTTTCCTTTTTCATTTCTTTTTCCTCCGTTTCTTGGACTACATCGCATTCACTCGGCCATTTTTTATTCCAACGGCTTCAAGATGGACATAATGCATTAGGCATTTAAGATGCCTAAACCACGAAATAAGACTTCTTTTTTTTTGTCTTGAGCTCCTGGACTATTACGGATACTACTTGTAACTGGATCTGGTGAACGCGGAACGGAAGCAAGCTAAATGAGGATATGAAGAATATTATCTCTCTTATATACTGAGTTAACTAGCTGAGACTATTTTCTTGATTCGCCATTTTGGAGTACTACTAAGGCTATTCGTATATATACAGATAGTACACAGTTGCCGTTCAAACAAATGCCTTCTAAACACTCATATAATATCCATTTTCCGAATTAATTTAATCTTTAAAAACTAAAATATGTTTGTATGATGTCCATGTTTCCCAGAACTGAAATGAGTCCATGATTACACTGTATCAAGTAATAATAAAAAAATTTTAATTTGATAATGTTGTGATGTAAGATATTATTATTTTGAAGGATTGTCATTTCAATTATTCGCAAGTCGTAAAATATTAAAATCATCGAACTAGACTTAGCTAATTGCATGGAAATTCGATACAAAAATTTTTGTTGTGAATAAATAAAAAGTTTTGTAAAATAAACGTTTGTTTCAGTACGATTTCAGGAATGATGAAAGAATATAAGAATAGCCGACATGTGTAGGAGTAACTGGCTGCTGGCTCAATGCAAAAGGAAATATTTACTATCAAGACAATAAGCCCAATCATAGGTGAAATAGGTTTAAATAACGCTACCGATGGGTTGGTAAACTAACACCTTTTAGGGTTCTCAACAATTTTAATGAGCGTGAACTAAAAATTTACTAGATATATGTAACTAACCAATTATAAATTAAACTTAAGCAATGTTTTTTATTAGTTTTGAAGTAAAAGACGTAATGTAATCAAAACTATCTGATTTCATAAACAATCTAACTTTATTATTTTCACCATTACGATAGCTTGGACTTCGATAAAGAGTTAAAAAAAAAAAAGAAACGCGTTATCAGTAGCGCTTCGTCACTAAGGTTATATTTTACTTTCGTTTTTATTTGGGAAAAAAAATTTAAAATGTATTTAATTGTTTCATAATTATGAGAGATAATTGGCCGTGGATGAAATATACGAGAAGATGGTTGGGGGTGCGGTCAAAATAAAACACAAATAAGTAACTTATGATGTAAATTATTTAAATCGTGACAACGTTTGGGCTAGAGTTTCTAACTATTAAAAAATCTATAAAAAGTTAAAATGAAGGTTGTAAACTAGAAGGTAAATAATAAAAATGTTCACAAGAATATTGTTTATTAGAACTATTAAATAAAATAAAAGAATTAGTAAATCATTGTATACGAAATATGAATAAATATTATCACATGAATATTTCCTTTATTTTCATCCTGATAAATATATCAAAAAATGTAAGGCATTACTCCAAGAAATTGGACGTTTTATTAAAATATAAACAATTAAGGACATATCTAAAAATATCTAGAATACAATTTTAAAATAATTTCGAACTTTCAAAGGAGGTGGAACGATTTCTATAAAGTGGTAATTTATTATTATAAAGGCCTAAAAATGTTCCCAGTAAATTACAAAGTAATTCATTCTTTTCTAATGTAACAAAAAAGTAAAAAATAAAGCTTAGGAAAACTATGATTTTCACGAAAGGTAAATAAGAAGAATGAAAGATTTCACTGTTGGTAAATTCCTTAGTTGAAAGTCAAACCACCATCCTGAGTAGCGAGAGGTTCGCCATTTCGGGAATCCTCGATCTATTTGTTACTATTGGGGAAGAGCCAACAAATTAACAGAGACAGTATGT